>NC_048299.1:235262650-235285359 GCF_013100865.1 Trachemys scripta elegans
AGTATCAGGGGGTAGCCGTGTTAGTCTGTATCTACAAAAACAACAAGGAGTCTGGTGGCACCTTAAAGACTAACAGATTTATTTGGGCATAAGCTTTCGTGAGTAAAAACCTCACTTCTCTATGACTCTATGCATCCGAAGAAGTGAGGTTTTTACTCACGAAAGCTCATGCCCAAATAAATCTGTTAGTCTTTAAGGTGCCACCAGACTCCTTGTTGTTTTTGTAGATACAGACTAACACGGCTACCCCCTGATATTAAACAATAGACTCTCAGCAAAATCACACTTGTTGTCAACACTTAATGAATGAGAGGGAGGGGTGAAATATTGGAACAGCCTTCCGAGGGAAACGGTGGGGGCGACGGACCTGTCTGGTTTTAAGATTAAGCTAGATAAATGTATGGAGGGAATGGTTTAATGGGATAACGTGAGTTTCGTCAAAGGAACAGCGTGCCATTGCTGGTAAATAGTATAATGGCCAATGAGGGCCTGGCTGGAGAATCTTTCCTACATGCTCGGGGTTCTACTGATCGCCATATTTGGGGTCGGGAAGGAATTTTCCTCCAGGATAGATTGGCAAAGGCCCTGGAGGTTTTTCGCCTTCCTCCGCAGCATGGGGCAGGGATCGCTAGCTGGAGGACTCTCTGCTAATTGAAGTCTCTAAACCACAGGATTGGGGACTTCAACAGCAGAGTCAAGGGAAAGGGTTGGGACGGCTTTGTGGCCTGCATCATGCGGGAGGTCAGACTAGATGATCATAATGGTCCCTTCTGACCTTAAAGTCTATGAGTCTATGAGAGAGATAATAGAATAATAACATATGACATATGACAAAAGATTTGTTTCAGTATTCCTGACTCAAGTACTGCAATATTCAATTGCAATTATAGTGCATAATATAGCTGGTAGATTAAGACCCTGCAAGAATGATCTCTGTTTGTTTCTAAAAAATGATTGACTGATTTCTCATATGAAAACTATGGGGAAGTTTGCTTCTTAGGGCTTAGAAACATGGTTTAAATAGTTTATGTTTCAGCAATTTGTTTCAAAAGTGCCCGTCAGCTGTCAAGTGATTCTGTTTAATTGACATTCTCTACTCCATAATTTAGCTCTGGATAGAGCATCATTCACATATTTTAATGAGGACTTTTGAAAGTGTTGCTCAAACAAACATGAACTCTATTAAAACTGAAATATAATAAACCAGTCTATAAAAAGCTAGCAACAGCAAACAAATAATTTATGTTAAAATGGTCTCTTAAAAATAAAAATAAAACAGTTGTGAATAATAACAAAGGCCTGTATCACTACATTGTCTCTATTGCCTGTCTGCTGAGCAGTAGAGTTATGGCGGTTTGGAGTGGGCCAGTTCCTTTCTGGAAAAGAAGTTAGTGAAACAAAGACTCAGGATATTTCTAGTCTGCTTTATTCACATGTAAACAGCTTTGTTTGCCTGGAGTAGTGATGGCAAAAACAAGAAGGTTACGCAGAAGGGATTACATCTTGGACCCATTCATGTCAATGGGAGTTCTGGCAATGATTTCAATGGCAACAAGTTCCATTGACTTCTGTGTGTCTAGGACTTCACCCAAGGTGGCTGCCATTTATGGAAACCTCTGTGAATACATAATTGTGTCTGTATCGAGAACTCATCTCCCCCCATAGGCTTGATGCTGCTGTCTCTCTTTCCCGGCAACTGGGAGGCACACCCATGAACTACGTGAGCCTATCCTTCTGACTCCCTCTGTCTCATTCACGTCACCTCAGGGGCATAAGATAAAATATGGAAAATAAAACACATGAGGTTTAAAAACAGACTAAAGAACAGACAAAGCCCTGGCTGGGATGATTAAGTTGGTGTTGGTCCTGCTTTGAGCAGGGGTTGGACCAGATGACCTCCTGAGGTCTCTTCCAACCCTAATCTTCTATGATTCTATGATAACAGATGGAAAACAAAGAATTCTCATTGTAAGCGGCGGGGGGAGAGGGGCCACAAACCTTGGTAAAACAGTGAAGATCCTGAGAGAACCACTTAAAGGAGGGAAGAGGGAACACAAGTCAGTAAAAGACAGGGGAAGGTAGAATGTGTGACAAGAGAAGGCTGCACCCAAGACAGCTCTTTTGGGGATGAAATGGCATTTCCATGTAAGGGTGCCATCTGTCCAGGTTTTCCCAGGATTATCCCCTTTTTGAGGTGGCTGCCCCAGAAAATCTGTAAGCGTGCTTAGTACACACTGCCAGCTGTCCAGTTTTATGGGCTCCAGGTCATCATGGATGCCCTGTTTTTTTGTACCTCAGAAGTGGCAACCCTACTTCTATATCTTGTCCCTGCTCCTATAAATTCTGCCTACTTCTTCTTCTTCTTTTGTATGGCTTGGGTAGGTAGCAATGACTACACATTTATATCTAGTATCAGAGGGGTAGCCATGTTAGTCTGGATCTGTAAAAAGCAACAGAGAGTCCTGTGGCACCTTTAAGACTAACAGATGCATTGGAGCATAAGCTTTTGTGGGTGAATACCCACTTCGTCAGACGCATGTAATGGAAATTTCCAGAGGCAGGTATAAATAAGCAGGCAAGAATCAGTCTGGAGATAACAAGGTTAGTTCAGTCAGGGAGGGTGAGGTCCTCTGCTAGCAGTTGAGGTGTGAACACCAAGGGAGGAGAAACTTTCACAGACCTTGGGAGGCAGGCCAGTCCTCGCCCACAGACAATCCGCCAACCTTAAGTATATTCTCACCAGCAACCACACACCGCACCATAACAACTCTAACTCAGGAACCAATCCAGGCAACAAACCTCGATGCCAACTCTGCCCACATATCTACACCAGCAACACCATCACAGGACCTAACCAGATCAGCTACAACATCACCGGTTCATTCACCTGCACGTCCACCAATGTTATATATGTCATCATGTGCCAGCAATGCCCCTCTGCTTTGTACATTGGCCAAACTGGACAGTCACTACTTAAAAGGATAAATGGACACAAGTCAGGTATCAGGAATGGCAATATACAAAAACGTGTAGGAGAACACTTCAACCTCCCTGGACACACAATAGCAGATGTAAAGGTAGCCATCTTACAGCAAAAAAAAATTCAGGACCAGACTCCAAAGAGAAACTGCTGAGCTTCAGTTCATTTGCAAATTTGACACCATCAGATCAGGATTAAACAAAGACTGTGAATGGCTATCCAACTACAAAAGCAGTTTCTCCTCCCTTGGTGACATGTGTCTGACGAAGTGGGCATTCACCCACGAAAGCTTATGCTCCAACACATCTGTTAGTCTTAAAGGTGCCACAGGACTCTCTGTTACATTTGTATCTATATTTGATAGCCAGCACATTGCTTCAGTAGTGAGCTGGTGAATGTCCTTCAGGCCCACAGCAAAAGAACGAAGGGAAAACTCAGATACGATGTGTGCCTGGTGACCACAGTCACACACAGGTGTTTGCTTCATTCTGTATTTAAAGAGGGTTTGTCCACCTCTCCCATGAGATGTCCTGATGAGATTCAATCTGCACCAGTCTTTCCGACATAAATCAAAACTCAGCGGTTCCTCAGTTGGGTTAATGATGAGCTGTTTGTTCTGAGCAGTCAAAATGCTGCATGTGGCTCTCCACTGAGCCTCAGCATCAAAAATGAATGTAAGGGTCTTGATGCGGTTCCACAGAGAATTGCAGGATTTTAATCTTGTCTTTTGTGAGTTCTCATGTTTGCATTGACATGGTTGAGAAAGCGAGATGTCTGGGCAGCTCTGATAATCTGTGTGATAGGACCTAGAGCTCTGGATCTTAGAACAGTTGGGTGAATGGGAGGTGGCCTTATGACTTAGATGGCTCCTTCATATTTTGAGATTTCTCAGAGAGACATGGCAGCCCCTAAATGTGGTATCCTCGGTCCACTATGACTCTAAGGCCTGGTCCCCACTAAGTCCCCACTTCGGACTAAGGTACGCAAATTCAGCTACGTTAATAACGCAGCTGAATTCGAAGTACCTTAGTCCGAACTTACTGCGGTCCAGACGGGGCAGGAAGGCTCCCCCATCGATGCCGCGTACTCCTCTCGGCGAGCTGGAGTACCAGCGCCGACTGCGAGCACTTCCGGGATCGATCCGGGATCGATTTATCGTGTCTTAACCAGACGCGATAAATCGATCCCAGAACATCGATTGCCTGCCGCCGGACCCTCTGGTAAGTGAAGACAAGGCCTAAAACTGCCCTTACTTACTAGTTCTGAGGCAGATCAAATGAGTGCCATGAAAGTCTTTATATAGATCCTTTGGATGAGATTTTAAACGCCATTGTCCAGTTTGCTCTGTGTAGCCATCACTGTTCAAAAGAGTTGGGATTTGTGCTCTTAACCAATTGTGCTCTTGTTCCCCTTACTGCTAGGCAATATGCTGTGGGGCAGACGGCAATCTAGCTGCTCCCCTCTCAGAAGCATTTTCACCCAGGAAAGGTGCTATACACAGTAAATATAAGATGCTGGCAGTGAAAGACAAGTTTCTAAAATATGTAGCACTTATATCCAATACAAGCTGCACCCTGTCATCTTAATAAAGGTTCTGCCTCTTGTCTTACTTCACATACTATGCTTTGCCTGACTGATGAGGCTTTCATATTTTTAAAGGGAAAAATCCCTTTTCCAAAATTCAGAAAAACATAAAAATAAATAAAAATGGTTTTAATTCAAAGGCCTTGGCTACACTGGAAATTCACAGCACTGCACTTGCTGCGCTCAGGGGTGTGAAAAAACACCCCCCCTGAGCGCAGCGAGTGCAGCGCTGTAAAGCGCCAGTGTAATCAGCGCCTGCAGCGCTGCACGCTCGCTCGCAGTGCTGCAAGCTATTCCCCTCGGAGAGGTGGAGTACTTGAAGCGACTACACTCGTGCTTCACAGCGCTACCACGGCAGCGCTGTGAATCCGCGAGTGTAGCCAAGGCCAAAAAGTATTATCTTTTTAAATAAGGTAATGAAAGCTGTCAAAGCCTAAGTGCTGGAGACTGGAATAAATGCTTAGCTCCACTATAGTGACACCAAGGCCATCTGAAGATGGGTTATGAAGTTAGCTGTTGTCTGCAATTAAGGTAAATGTACAGAGAAATACCACAATATATTGCTAGTTCATGACAGCTTTTAAACCATGCTTTATTATTTAATAATGGATTTCATGTACTATCTCCTGTAAGTTGTATACTGTAGTTTGTAACAATGATTTCTTACACATTTCTGGTTTCCACTGGAGTGGTTTCTCTGCAAAAGATCAAGAATCACCATAAATAAAATTTGTTCTGTTATAAAATGATTCTTAATAACATATGGAGAGACAGAGAATAAACTGGCCATTAATTGCTCACTATAGTGCTGGCAACTCTGTCATAAGACACACTACTTACTGAAGAAGCACTTACTGTTTTTGGCAAGAGGCAGCAACTTTATTAAAGGGCAAATGATTAATATCCTACATCATTACAACAAAGTCGTTAGTAGAGAACTTAAGGGACAGCAAGCTGAATCCCTCTTTATTAAATACATATAGGCCAGTGGTTCTCAAACTGTGGGTTGCAACCCCAAAGTGAATCGCAACTCCATTTTGATGGGGTCACAAGGGCAGAAACCCACAGGCAGAAGCTTCGGCGGTGGCAGGGGGCTGATGACCAACTCCTGCCTGGACAATTTAGCTTGGTAGTGCCCCCTGTGGCGTGAGGCCCTTGCAACTGCCCTGCTTCCCACTCCTGCGGCCCTGTGTATCACTTCATGTACTCATGCACGTCCTGTATACATGCACTCACTCATGTTTACCTACCAGCCCACTCAGCACATATTGTGTTGAAACCAGTTTGAAAAGTTGCTGTAGAAATAATTTTAGCAATGGACCGTTTTCTGAAGAAAAGTGGAGGAAAAGGGGGTAATAAAGAGGAGTCAATTGCCACTTGCAGCAAAAGAAGGGCTGACAACCAGGATCCAAACAGCAGTAAAAATAGGGCTGTCGAGCGATTAAAAAAACTAATCACGATTAACTGCACGATCAAAACAATTAATCGCAACTAAGCACACAATTAATTGTGCTGTTCAACAATGATAGAATACCATTTATTTAAATATTTTTAGGGCTCTCAAGTGATTAAAAAAATTAATTGCGATTAATTTTTTTAATCGTGATTAATTGCACGATTAATCGCGCTGTTAAACAATAACAGAACACCATTTATTTAAATATTTTTGGAATATATTCATTTTCAAATATATTCATTTCAATTACAACACAGAATACAAAGTGTACAGTGCTCACTTTATATTTATTTTTTATTACAAATAGTTGCACTGTAAAAAACAAAAGAAATAGTATTTTTCAATTCACCTCATACAAGTACTGTAGTGCAATCTCTTTATCATGAAAGTTGAACTTACAAATGTAGAAATATGTACAAAAAAAACCTGCATTCAAAAATAAAACAATGTAAAACTTTAGAGCCTACAAGTCCAATCATTCCAACTCCTTGTTCAGCCAATCACTCAGACAAACAAGTTTGTTTACATTTGCAGAAGTTAATGCTGCCTCCGTCTTGTTTACAATGTCACCTGAAAGTGAGAACAGGCATTTGCATGGCACTGTTGTAACTGGTGTTGCAATATGTTTATATGCCAAATGCGCTAAAGATTCATATGTCTCTTCATGCTTCAATGACCATTCCGAGGACATGCATCCATGCTGATGACGGGTTCTGCTTTATAATGATCTAAAGCAGTGTGGACTGACGCATGTTCATTTTAATCATCTGAGTCAGATGCCACCAGCAGAAGGTTGATTTTCTTTTTTGGTGGTTCGGGTTCTCAAGTTTCCACATCAGAATGTTGCTCTTTTAAGACTTCTGAAAGCATGCTCCACACCTCATCCCTCTCAGATTTTGGAAGGCACTTCAGGTTCTTAATCATTGGGTTGAATGCTGTAGTTATCTTTAGAAATCTCACATCAGTATCTTCTTTGCGTTTTTGTCAAATCTGCAGTGAAAGTGTTCTAAAAATGAATAACATGTGCTTGGTCATCATCCGAGACCACTATAACATGAAATATATGGCAGAATGTGGGTAAAACAGAGCAGGAGACATACACTTCTCCCCAAGGAGTTCAGTCACAAATTTAATTAACACATTATTTTTTTAACGAGCGTCATCAGCATAGAAGCATGTCCTCTGGAATGGTATCTGAAGCATGCCGGGGCATACAAATGTTTAGCATATCTGGCACATAAATACTTTTCAATGCCAAGTACAAAAGTGCCACGTGAACACCTTTTCTCACTTTCAGATGACATTGTAAATAAGAAGCGGGCAGCATTATCTCCCATAAATGTAAACAAAATTGTTTGTCTTAGTGATTGGCTGAACAAGAAGTAGGACTGAGTGGACTTGTAGGCTTTAAAGCTTTACATTGTTTTGTTTTTGAGTGCAGTTATGGAACAAAAAAAAAATCTACATTTGTAAGTTGCACTTTCACGTAAAGAGATTGCACTACAGTGCTTGTATGAGGTGAATTGAAAAATGCTATTTCTTTTTTATCATTAAAAAGCAACAGAGGGCAATTGCCCAATACTTCTGTTAGTCTTAAAGGTGCCACAGGACCCTCTGTTGCTTTTTACAGATTCAGACTAACACGGCTACCCCTCTGATACTTTTTTATCATTATTACAGTACAAATATGTGTAATAAAAAATAATAACAAAATGAACACTGTGCACTTTGTATTCTGTGTTGTAATTGAAATCAATATATTTGAAAATGTAAAACACAGCCAAAACTATTTAATTAATTTCAATTGGTATTCTATTGCTTAACATTGCAATTAAAACTGTGACTAGTCGCGGTTAATTTTTTTAATCGGAATTAATTTTTTTTAGTTAATCGCATGAGTTAACTGCAATTAATCAACACCCTTAGTAAAAAAACACAAATACAATCCAAAATATTTGGAATATTGATTTATGTGGACTGGTTTTCAGGAGGACCCATCGTCACAGTGTGTGGCGTGTGTCAAAGTTCTGGCAAAGGAAAGCTTAAAACCATCTAAAACGTTGCGCCACTTGCAGACATAGCACAGCTCTCTTCAGATAAAACCACTCCATTTTTTCAGTGAAAGCTGGGAGAGCTAAAGGGCCAGAAAACTGTACTGAGAATGGCAGCTATAGCAAATGAGAAAGACCTTGAGGCGTCTTTTGCTGTGACACACTGGGTGGCTAAACCTGGGAAATCACACACTACTGGGAAAACTTTTTTCTGCCATATGACAAGAAAATGTCGATTATGTTGGGGCAAGGTGACTCAATTTGATCAGTTTCCCCCGTTTAACAACACTGTTGCTAGGTGTATTCACAGTATGGCAAATGATGTGACTGAACAACTGATTGCCAAAATTCAGCCAAGTCCCCTTTTTTCCATTCAACTTGATGAAACAACAGATGTGTCGGGTGCTGCTCAGGTGCTGACATACTTAAAATTTGAGGACGAAAAATTCCAAGAGGAATTTCTGTTCTGCCTGCCATTACCACAACATGTAACGGGGGACAGCTCATCACACTTTTGGATGCTTTTGTCTCCGATTCTGGCTTGCAATGACAGTGCTATGTAGGAATTTGTGGTGACAGTGGTCGTGCAATGACTGGAAAAAACAGCAAGCTAGTCACCAGAGTGCAGGCTTTTGCACCACAAGCAGTTTGGACTCACTGTATTATACACAGGCAAGCCCTAGTGGCAAAAAAAATATGCCACCCGTTCTCAAACAATTTCTCGATGAAGCTGTTTGCACAGTTAACTTCATCAAGAGTAGCTCAACAAGTGTACATCTGTTTGGAGTTTTGTGTGATGAGATGGGAGCTGAACACCATCACTTACTTTACCACACAGATGGTTGTCATGGGGAAAGGTTCTCAACTGCTTGTTTGACCTCAGAAAGAAAGTGAGAATTTTTCTTTCAGACAAAGATTCCCTGCTGGCCAAAAAGTTTGCAGATACCATGTGGCTTGCTTTGCTAGCTTACCTGGCAGACATTTTTGAATGCCTCAAATACCTCACTTCAAGGGCAAGATGCTTCTGTAGAATTATAAATATACAAATCCTTAGTAATTTGAGAAAAGGCTTGTTCAGAAGTCAACATGTGTAGCATTTGTATTTACATTTGAATCATGGAGCTATACAGTCTGCCTTACACTTCAGTTGTTTGTTACCTACTGGAAAGTAAAATATAGATGAATATTTTCAAAGTTGTGAAATTCTAATGGAAACTAGAATTAACAGGGCAAAATTCTTCTGGGCTGCTTGAACTGCAGCCAGTTAGTCAGCAATCAATCAACAGGCTCAAACAGCCTCTGGAGTAAGATAACAGTCTGCATGTTGAAGACAGCTAACTTGCGGTATGGTTATTTTATTTGTCTCCTTTAAAAGATTGCTGTGGCAGAAACCCAATGAAATAACCTGTCAATGTCTATTATTGATAACTTCTGTTTCCCACAAATGATTAACTTCCAGCGACTAACTTTTCTAGGCTCTTGCCTGAGACCAGTCCCCAACTCTAATGGCCTGATCCAAAGCCTACTGTAGTTAACAGAAACACTCCTATTGAGGTCAGAGGGTTTATGTGAATAAAAATGTATCAACATGTATGCTCATCCCAGTGTGATTTATTTTATTTTTTGTTGCATTGTTTTTCTTTTTGTTCAGAAAAGTCTTTAGGGAAACAAGTCCTATAAAAATGAAATAGCAGTAAGCCCCACCTCAGACAAACGTTTTTGGTTCGGTGGGGCGGCGCTGGGGGAGGGTTGTTATGGCGGGGTGGTTTTTTTTTTTTTTTTTGCTTGGGGTGGCAAAAAAGTTAGAGTCGGCCCTGGTCATGGATGTGCCATTTGTTATTCTGGTTTAAAAATTAAAAAAAGCTGCCCAAATTTGGCCAAGTTACAAACCTATGAAAAATTTTAGTTTGCACATGCTTAGCAGAGGTTTGTTAGACTTTGGAAGCTAAATTATCTGGAGATTGTCTGTATTAAGCTTTTTCTCCCGTGGCTGCAGGGACTGAGCAGGACTTTCCCTGCAATTTCTGTTCCAGCGGCTGTGGAACACGGCAGTGCCAGGCACAGGAACAGGAGCAGAGAGCATGTCTCTCGTGTGCTCTCAAAGCCCGCTCTGAAATGTCCACTAAATTTCAGTGCCCGGTTTGAGACACTTAGGATTTGATTTTTCAGAGTTCTTAGCATTAAACACAGATGACTCATGCCTCCCCATAATGGGAGGGCACAATTTAAAGGGGAGGACATGAGACTGCCCCACATCTCCTCTGCCCAGTGACCCTCCCGAACCTACTCCCAGCTTGGAGCCACTGCGCTCTCCCTGCCCCATTTACCTGGGGTGGGGGCTCTGTCTTTCTCTCCCTTGCTTGTCCCCCACACCTTTGGCCGCTTTCCCTGGCAGCAGGATGGGGAGCGGGATGGAGCCACTTCTGCCTGAGAGAGCCTGGCTGGAAGACAGCAGCGGCCCACTCCTGGCCCAGGCTTGGCTGCCAGGGACCGGGGCCAAATGAACCGGAGCCCCCCCTCCCATCACAGTATGCTCAGCCTCTGTCCCTGGCAGCTGAGCTTGGGCAGGGAGCAGGCTGCCGCTGCCTCCCAGCCAGGCTCTCTCAGGCAGAAGCAGCTCTGTCCCGCTTCTTGCCTGGCTGCCAGGGAGAGAGACTGAACGTGACCAGAGGGAGGCACAGGGAGAGAAGGACAGAGCCTCCCCGCCCCTTGCAGGCCAATCTGAAGGGGGCACTTGAACCCCGCACTGCCCACCCTACACATTGCCTCCCCATACTAGGGCGGCACCAGCTAAAAGGGAGAACATGTGACCTCTTCGTGTGTCCCCCACATTACCTGCGGGAGAGGTGTTCTGTCCTCCCACTGCGTCGGCTCCCCCCCAGCACATTTGGCTGCCCTCCCTGGCAGATTCTGTACCCCACCACACTCCACTTCCATTGCAACACTCAAGCATTGCAAAGAGAGCAGAGAATGGCCACATCACCCTGACTACAGATTCCTCTTGCAAGTGTAGAACCAGAGCATTCAGCTCCTACATCACTCTCCCTACAGTCTGAAGCATGGGGGGCCCTTTGGGGGCAGGAAGATAAGAGGAAGGAGAAGGGGAGTTGCCAGGTTGCACTGTGCTTTGGCTATGCTCAGCTGATTGACAGTCCTTTGGGCACCACTGTCAGTGATGCAGGTTACAGCAGTTTTTCAGCTGGTCTAACCTGCACCAAGCCCAAAAGCAAGCTATTCCGCTGCGTAGGAAAGATAGAAAATGTGGCAAAAGACCATCTTGGCTTTACCATGAGATCTTGCATGATCTAAAAAATAAAAAGGAGTCATATAAAAAATGGAAACTAGGACAAATTACAAAGGATGAATATAGGCAAATAACACAGGAATGTAGGGGCAAGATTAGAAAGGCAAAGGCACAAAATGAGCTACGGGAATAAAGGGAAACAAGACGACTTTTTATCAATACATTAGAAGCAAAAGGAAGACCAAAGACAGGGTAGGCCCACTGCTCAGTGAGGAGGGAGAAACAGTAACAGGAAACTTGGAAATGGCAGAGATGCTTAATGACTTCTTTGTTTCAGTCTTCACCGAGAAGTCTGAACGAATGCCTAACATAGTGAATGGCTAATGGGAAGGAGGTAGGTTTAGAAGATAAAATAAAAAAAAGAACAAGTTAAAAATCTCTTAGAAAAGTTAGATGCCTGCAAGTCCCCAGGGCCTGATGAAATGCATCCTAGAATACTCAAGGACCTAACAGAGGAGGCATCTGAGCCTCTATCTATTATCTTTGGAAAATCATGGGAGACAGGAGAGATTCCAGAAGACTGGAAAAGGACAAACATAGTGCCCATATACAAAAAGAGAAATAAAAACAACCCAGGAAACTACAGACCAGTTAGTTTAACGTCTGTGCCAGGGAAAATAATGGAGCAAGTAATTAAGGAAATCAACTGCAAACACTTGGAAGGTAGTAAGGTGACAGGGAATAGCCAGCATGGATTTGTAAAGAACAAATCATGTCAAACCAATCTGATAGCTTTCTTTGATAGGATGACGAGTCTTGTTGATAAGGGAGAAGTGGTGGATATGGTATACCTAGACTTTAGTAAGGCATTTGATACGGTCTCGCATGATATTCTTATCGATAAACTAGGCAAATATAACTTAGATGGAGCTACTATAAGGTGGGTGTATAACTGGCTGAATAACCATACTCAGAGGGTGTCATAGGTTTCACCCCCACTCTGGACTTTAGAGTACAGATATGGGGACCTGCATGTGAACCCCTAGGCTCAATTACCCGCTTAGATCTGGTCTTGCTGCCACTGCCCAAATGATCTATGAGTTATTTGGGAAACTCTGTCTTCCCCCAAAAAACCTTTCCCTCCCTGGGTAGCCTTGAGAGACTCCTCCACCAATCTCCTGGTGAACACTGATCCAAACCCCTTGGATCTTAAAACAAGGAGAAATTAACCATTCCCCCTCCTTTCCCCGCACCAATTCCTGGTGAGTCCAGATCCAACCCCCTTGGATCTGAAAACAAGGGAAAAAATCAATCAGGTTCTTAAAAAGAAGGCTTTTAATTAAAGAAAAGAAAGGTAAAAGAAAACCCTCTGGGAGAGATTAGCATACCAGCTACTCTCACAGACAACAGATTCCAAACACAGAGGATGTTCCCCTGGGCAAAAACTTAGTTACACAAAAAATACCCAATTTGATATTCCTCTAATTGCACAAGACAAGTTACAAAAGAAAATAAACATAAACCTATTTATTTCCTTCAATAATACTCACTACTTGATAAGAGGCTGAATTCTGGAGCTTTCCCACTCCGGTCAAAACTGAAACTGACCCAGACAAAGGGAACTTCCCTCCTTCCTTTTGAAACATTTTGTCCACCCATTGGTTCCTCTGGTCAGGTGTCAGCTAGGCTAGGTGAACTTAACCCTTTACAGGTAAAAGAGGTATTAATCCTTAACTATCTGTTTATGACAGAGGGTAGTTATTAATGGTTCCAAATCCTGCTGGAAAGGTATAACGAGTGGGGATCCACAGGGGTCTGTTTTGGGATCGGCTCTGTTCAACATCTTCATCAAGGACTTAGATATTGGCATAGAACGTATGCTTATTAAGTTTGCAGATGATACCAAACTGGAAGGGATTGCAACTGCTTTGGAGGATGGGGTCAAAATTCCAAATGATCTTGACAAATTGGAGAAATGGTCTGAAGTAAACAGGATGAAGTTTAATAAAGACAAATGCAAAGTACTTCACTTAGGAAGGAACAATCAGTTTCATACATACAGAATGGGAAGAGACTGTCTAGGAAGGAGTATGGCAGAAAGGGATCTAGGGGTTAAAGTGGAGAAGTGTAAGAAGTGCAATTATAACACAATAACATTGCTTCTGATCACCAATAAGGCATAGTTTACACAGTATATTTTTGGAAGAACTCACAAATTCTACTTTACAGAGGTCGCTGTTTAGTGTGAATGAGCAGATCAGACTTCAGCAACGAGGAGACCTAAAAAACAGCATATTTGTGGCTGTGAGGTTGATTTCTCCTTCCGCCTTCCCACCCCGTGCCTCCCACCAAAAAAAGGGGCATGTAATTTAAATCACTGAAGTGGACAGCTAATGCTGACTGTATTACACAATGATGCCCAGAGGCCTCGTCTTGCCTTGCTAGAGGCATTGCACACCAAATAGGCTTAAAGCTGAGGCTGTATGATACTTTTGCAATCCATAAATTCATGGGAAAATATTACAGTACTGTATATAAATCCTGCCAGTCACCAGGATCTTTGTCTTGTATTGTGAAAGCTGATTAGGCTTCATTATCTACCATTTACAAAATGATCTGGCAGTACCTTTCTGCTGTTAACACAAAACTCATTGACAGCCTGTCCTAATAATGCATAGAAAAAAACAAGTTTTCAGGTAACTAGCAGAAGACACAGGGGTCATTAAGTTTACAGGATGTGTCATGTAAGGTTTCTAATGAAAGCCTGTGTCACACTGGTTATCATAATCATTGTGAAATGAATGTGTGGACAATCTGTAAGGTGATATGTATGTATATATATATATATCCTGGAAATTATGTTCTTAAAACCATGAAGTTAAAGATAGGTCACACAGACATAACATGCCCTAAGACAGGTTCCACCAGACAGAAGGTGGGAGATACATATCTCCCTGGCTGACCATTGTGTATTCTACAATGGGAGTTTATTTGAATACTGAGTCAAATGCTAATGCAGAGATTGTGGAGACTTCAGAAGCAGAAATTAACAGGAAGAAGTAATCAGCAGGGCACAACGCTGTTCACAGGCGAAGAACAAAGGACCAGTCAAATATAGCTTAGGGTTACCATATTTCGAGCCTCCAAAAGGAGGACACTCCACCGGACCCCAGCCCCACCCCCAGCCCCGCCCACGCCCACGCCCCAACTCCGCCCCTTCCTCAAAGTCCCCGCCCCAACTCCGCCCCCTCCCCTGCTTCCCGCGAACATTTGATTCGCGGGAAGCCTGAAGCAGGTAAGGGGGGGTGTGGGGGGAGGAGGAGCGGCCCAGGCTGCCCCCCCCCGGCGTTTCCAGCCTGGGCTGGCCCCCGGCCGAGCACCCCCTGGCCCCGCCAGCCCCCGGACCCCCGGCCGAGCATCCCCCGGCCTGCTCAGCACCCCCCAGCCCCGCCGGCCCCCCGGCCCGCTCAGCCCCCCCCGGCCCGGACCCCGGCTGAGCACCCCCTGGCCCCCCCGGCCCGCTCAGCACCCCCCAGCCCTGCCTCCGGACCCCACTTCTCTTACCTGGGCTCCAGCTGAGCTGCTCCTCCCCTCTCAGAATGTAAGAGCCGAGCTGCTGGCTTCGGGCAGCCCTCCCCTGCCTCAGGACCCAGAGCTGGCTGGGCACGTCCCTTCCCCGGCTCCAACCGAGCTGCTCGGCTCCTCCCACTCAGACTTACAGAGCTGAGCTGCCTGAGCCAGCGTTACCGGCTTCGGGCAGCCCCCCCCTGCCTCTGGACCTTGCACCGCGGGAGCAGCTCAGCTGGAGCCGGGTAGGAGAAGTGCCTGGCTGGGGGCTCGGGGTCCAGAGGCAGGGGGGGCTGCCCGAAGCCAGTAGCGCTGGGTCGGGCAGCTTGGCTCTGTAAATCTGAGAGAGGAGGAGTGGAGCAGAGCCGCAGGGGAGAGGAAGTGCCGGCCATTTTCCCGGACATGTGTGGCTTTTCGGCAATTCCTCCCGGACGGGGGTTTGATTGCTGAAAAGCCGGACATGTCCGGGAAAAACCGGACGTATGGTAACCCTAATATAGCTAGGGTTGCAGAAAGACACCCTGACATCCTTCATCTGGGGGAGACAAGCTGCCAATGGGCTTGGTCTCATGAAAGGAGAGTCTCAACCATCTTAGTTGCAAAACACTGTGCAAAGGACTTTGGGTAATCAGTACCTTATTAGCCAACAGGGCATCTTGTTAGTCAGTTTAGGCACTCAAATGCATGTTACAATTTCTTTTATATGTAACCCTTTGTTTCCAATATTTCTGTTTGCCAGCATTTGAATCTCTGTTCTTTGTTAAATAAACTAATACTTGCTTTCTTTATAAACAAATCTAAGTGGGCTAAGCAGAGCTGGGGTCTAAGGTCTGACTAGTAAGCTGTGATGTACTGTTCCTATGGGAACAACAAGTCTGGTAATTCTGTGAGTATCCAGTAGATAAGGGACTGGACACCACAGGGAGATGCCAGGAGGACTTAGTGTTGGAGTGTGACTATTGCTAGTCTGCACGAGGGACAGTGGAGCCTATGTGGTCTGAGAAGGGAATGCTTGTGTTACCTGTGGCTGGTGGAGTCAGGGAGCTGACTCCTGGCAGGAACAGACAAGGTTTCCTCATGCTAAGGGCAGATGACAAGTGAATTACAATCTTGGGTATCCCCAGGAAGAGTCACGGGTACCAAAACCACAGATGCAGAAGAGTCTTTGACCAATATCAGAGATAATAAATGTAATCTTCCCTCTGTGTTCATTGATAACATACAAGGAAGAAAATAGTAAGAGATTACAGAAGTTTGTAATGTTAAAATATATCATCGAGCTTATCGTCTTACAGCTAGCTTTTTCAGACATGGAGATAGCCCACTGTAAAAAATGCCAAATCTCTTACTAGATTTCAGAGCACTTTAGGTATTAGTAGCAAAGAATTGTGATCAGCAGCACACGGACACAATTTCATAGTATACCGGTTTCTCCATCTCCTGGATACACTTCTGTGAATATTTTCATGCACTGATGGAAGCTGTTCTACACAACTGTTCAACTATGCTGATATATCTGTTACTGACTACAGAGAGTATCTTATAAAATATGAACTAGGAAGACCATATTTAGGTGATAAGTTTTGGCAGACATCTTAGCTGTTTTTCAGTAGCTTTCAGCAATCAGCTCAGAATGATGCAATCACTATTTTCAGTTTAGAAAGAGAAGAGGGCATAATATGAACTAATTACAAAAATTTTAGTAAGATTCCTGTGAGGCAGAACTAAAAAAATGCAATAAAAAAAAAGGCTCAAGAACAACGCTTATTTAAGCTACTGACAGAATGGTTGACTACTGTGTGCTTCACATTTGTGACTAACCCCAAAATATCTAGAAACAACAAGGACAAAGAAATAATTCTCTTTCTCTGAAAGATACTTTTCAAGAGAGAATTAATCATGGTCTGTCCAATCGAATTCTGCTCTGGACTCAAACATTCTAGAAGAGACACTGCAGATGAAGGAATTCTTCAATCACTATACAGTTTGTGTAGTCTTGCAAGGAAGCCATCCTGGTTTAAATGACTGAAGCATAAAAGTAAACCTAACATCCTGAAGACTGTTTTTTCTGTGGGGAAAGTGAAAGTGTATGACAATAGCATTAGTAAGGGTTTTAGCTATGAAATCATATTCTTATATGTGGGCCTGTAGCCGGGTGGTTACCCACTCCTTCCCTGAGGGGTTTAATACAGCCCTGGAAGGGCAAGATGCCTGGGCTGATTGGGAAGAAGCAGGCTCAGCTGGGGCCATGCCCCAATCAGGGCCCAGCTGGCCCTATAAAGGCTTGAGCCAGGAGCTCAAGCAGACAGTCTCTCTTTGCATTTAGAGAGAGAAGGGCCTGGCTGTAGGGAACTTAACTAAGTGCCTAGAGTAGAGTAGAGCAGGGCTGGGGAAAGGCCAAGGGAGCTCTAGCCTAGGAAAGCCCCAGGCTGTAGGCCTGGTAAGGCCTATTAGGTACTGGGTTGCAAGGGGCAGCCCCTGGGTAGGTAGAAGCAGCAGGTCTGAACCCTTTGCCTGTGATGAGTGGCTGATACTGCAATTTGCCCCAGTGAATGGGAGCTAGATGGAGACTGGGCAGTAGCCAAGACTGAGGCAAAGTGGGGATACTGGGTGGGGGGTCCCCTGGGAGGGGGAGACCCTAAGACTTGGGGGGGTACTGCCAGGGGGTAGCACCCCAGGTAAAAGGGCAGCAGGGGCCAGAGGACAGGCAGATCACTGGCCTGCAGAGGGTGCTCTGGATGCTGGAAGAGCTAATTCCTGGAAATAACCAGCAGGAGGTGCCACAGGGGTGAGTCTGTGCTTTGCTACAGTGCCTGAATTTACTTTTCACTTTACAGTGCAACTGCTGCTAAGAATATTGAGCCTGTGCTGAGAACCATAGTAAGACAAAGCAGAAGTAAAATGAAAATCCTGATTCTAAAAAGCCACATACTGGAACAATTCAAAACAGTCCTATCAAGGCCAAGGATCTGGCTTTAGTTGACTAAGTTTAGAGACTGAAGCAGAAGACTTTGACACACACACACTCCCAGCAAAGAACAAATACCTACCAAGTAGAGCTTGAGGAATAGTGAAGGGAAAACTGAATATTTTATCTGGAAAAAAAAAATCACAAAACTTGTATAATTTTAATTCATTAAAATGATTCACCCTTAGCTACTATCAAGTGAGCTGCACAACAGAGAATACAAGTGTCCAGTTAGTATTGTAAAATTGTCATGTTATAATGAGAGCAGCTGAACTCAATTTTAAATCCTCATAAACAAAAAGGAACATCACAGTACAGAGAAGCAATACAGTGCTACAGTCCCTGCACTGAATAACCATTTTGAAGTATCATATATATCTTATTGATTAAATGTTAACAAGGTTAAGTGTTTAATTGGTATTTTAGCAGGGATAGAGATAAATTCTACAGCTGGGAATTAAATGGATCTTGTTGAACAAAATAATGGAGGCCATTGTATAGAATCTAATTAAACTGCTAATTCAAATTAAATTGTGGTAGTAGATTCTGTTTGAGGCATTTTCTAAAAAAGATGTTGATGCCTTATCCTTTGCTATGGTCACATGCATTTCTGCTTCTGTTCAGCAAATCAGCTACTCAAAATATGATAATGTTTAACTATTTGTCAAGAGGTTATTTATTTTAATATCTAGAAATTAGCAATGTTCCTGTTTGAATTTAGATTTGTTAGCTGGTTTCCAAAACCTTAGAACAATAAGAACCCATTTTATCTCTAAATAGAGAGCTGTAGATAGAGATCAGATGAGATATAATATCAGATGAATTGCTTTTTATCTATAACAGAAGGTGGGGAAAGCTGTGGAAATGTTTGCATGTTTTCACATTATAAAAAAACATTTGTGTTAATGCAACTCTTTTTGTTTAACAAAAGTTAATTCATAGGAGATAAGAAAGACCAGGGCCAGACTTTTCTATTGCAGCAAGTTTGAGAGATGAAGCCTCACTATGTACCAGAGTGAGCTTGGAGTCAGATAATCTGTTGCATTCAAACAGGGAGAGCCAGAAGGAGCTCACAAGTGACAGTGAGGACTTTTTGTTTAACATGAATATTTGCAGAGGCTCAACATCAGGTGATCTGTCTAAATAACCAGAGAATGGAATACAGTTTGGCATCCATACTTCTCTGCCACTCCCACAATGTGGGCATGGCAGCCCTGATTCTAAGGGTGACATGGCTCACTTTGGATGATCAGAAGCTGGAGGGATAACTGCCACATCAATAGCTATCAGATTGTGTCCGGGGTCCCAGGGGAGGCCAGCTGAGGTCACGCAATTAGGATGAATTGTAAAGAAAGGAGCAGACAATCCCCAAAGCATGGCCCTTTTGTGGTTAGGTATCTGCGGATGTAGCTCATGTACCTGTTACATACATCAATTCATTGCCATGACACTTACATGGTTGGACTCTTGGACACTCTTATGGTTGTTCCTATAGTCAAATTCCCATTAAACACTCTATTTTCAGCTCCCCAATACTTGGGGTTTTCTGTTGGACTGTTTCAGTTCAATGTTCATAGGCCTCAGCCTTATGTTAACTTGCTGAAACTAATGTCTTACAGGATTGTAGGTTCCTTGCATTACTGCTGAACATAATGCAAAGCAGTGAATATAATAAAGGCAAGCTAGCCCTATGGGCTACAATGTGAAATCAACAGGAAGGCAATACACCAGCGAATAAACCCTGGGGGATTATCCTGACTCTGCATAGAGACAATGAACTTTGGGTGAGATAAGGAGAAGGCAAGAAGATACCCCTTTATCCTGCACCTAAGGAGTAAATGGACAGTTTCTTTATATTCATGAAAACAGGATCCCTGCCTACCTTGGTGGAAGATGCTCCAAAAGACTCTGGGTGAGACAAGACTTCTTTAATCAGGAGGTTAGCCAGTTAAATTAAGTTTAGTCTCTAGAAAGTGTTATGATTGCTTTCTATGTAACCCTTTTGCTTCCATTATATTTACTTACTAGCTCTTGAATCTTTCTTGTAACTTGTTTCCACAATAAATAAATCTCAGTGCTGGGGTATTCAGCAAGAAGCTGATCCTGAGTTGAATCATAGCTGGTATATATGCTGTTCCCTTGGGGACAGCACACCTTGTATTTCTGTGAGCATTCAATGGATAAGGGCCTAGACACTACAGGGAAATGCTTTAATGGAGCTTGGGGATTGTGGTACATCTGTTAATCTGCAAGGCAAAGTAAAGGCGGGCAGAGCCCAGGGGAGATTTCTTGGGTAGCTAGCAGGCTGGTGGTGTCAGGGAGCTGACACAGAGTTAAGCTCAAGCAAGTCTCCCTCTCATTGGAGGCCTGGGATTAAAAAGGTGCCTCAGAACCCTGGGTACCCCAAGAACCATTACAACCATACATACAGCATAGCATATACATGCCTCCTTTTGTATGTAATTTCCAAGTCCTGGGTTAGATGTCAGGAGCCATTGTAGTCAGAGGCTCAGTCAGGTGATCTTATCCTGTAACTGAGATTGCTTTATCACAGGCCACCAAGTATAGATGAGTTGACTAGTGCAGTTCTTGTTACTGCAGTCATACGACCGGGTGTAGCAAATGAGCAGGCCTTAACAAGAAGGCTGTCTTTATAAACCAACAATGGCCATAAGCAGCTATTAAAGGTGTTTGCACTGGCAGGTTGGCCAGAGCTAAACTGCACCACTCCAACAGCATTC
This sequence comes from Trachemys scripta elegans, assembly GCF_013100865.1. NCBI lineage: Eukaryota > Metazoa > Chordata > Testudines > Emydidae > Trachemys > Trachemys scripta. The sequence goes on from NC_048299.1 coordinate 235,283,242, forward strand.
CTGAATATTGGAACAACAGAGAATATTTCCTGCAGAAGATGTCAATCTAAGAGGGAAAGTTAATGCTTCCATATGCCCTGCACTAGGAAATACTGTCACGTGAACACACCAGTCATAAGTAATTGGATAATATGGTGGTGAATGTGATAGAAAATCAAAAGACAGATAATAGGCTTTAACTTTAAGGAAAGCCTCTCGCATTCTGCTTTTATCTATCCTGAGTAAATAAGTTCAGCAGCTGCTAAGATAATTCTCATGCCTCAAAAGGTTCTGGCAAATGGCAAGGAGCTGGTAACTTTACATGAGATTCAACCATAAAAATCTGTAGGGGGTCTTTAGACTCTGTACAATTAAGCAGGTCTGCATTTCACTGACCAGCTATTTAGCAGATTCGTTGAGGCAGAGAGAAACCCCACACTGCTATAAATGCATCTATGACTACTAAGCTTAAAAGCACTAGTCACAACTCATGGCATTAAGAAACATGCTGGTTTTATAATCTATCACATGAATTTGCCATCTTTGGAGAACAAATTTTGCATAAACTGTTTGCAAGCCCGCTGAATGGGAGAGACTCTCTGGGCCTCCCCTTTCCCTCAGAGCCCTAAGAATGGACTTGAGGGAAGAATGGCACTAGTCAGAACCTGGCTTGGGGTGCTGACTTCTCCTTGATGCCTAGAGTCTTGGGGTGGGAGTACTAGGATTTTGTTTTTGTTCAAAGATGACTTTTTCATACCTCATCCTCTATGGCTTCTGCTGTAGCCTATTGTATTGATACCCCATTAGCAGGGGCTGGAGTTTGCCCACATGACTCTGTTTAGATTTACAGAACTGCCTTATCAACCTCTCCAGACATCGAATAAAACATAACATCCTAGTCCATTGTTTTACAGAGGAAAAAAGTACACGCCCAACTAACAAAAATGCTCAGCCCTCCCCTTCCACAAACTTCAACCCATAAACACTTGAGATTTTCATTTCTTTTTTGCAAAGCACAAGGAACTACTTTAGTATTTTTGTATTAAGTCTAGATTTTCTTTGTATTTAGGATTTCAAATGAGCAGGAAGCATTTTAAAGCATCTTATCAGGTGTATGATGTGGGTGCACATACAGCCACAAATGATCTTCTTGGCTCTTTGCCACTACATTGCATTCCAAGCTTGGACATCAGGAGCATCACTAGCTATGGGGTGGAGGGGGAGGGAAGAGAGTTGATCCCCCACCCTGACCTTGCTTTTCCCCAGCTTTTTTGACCCAGATCTCACACTGTTCCATGTTCATTTGTCTCCAGGCTCATTTTAGGAATTCCTTTTCAACAGACTGAAACCTTACAAAGCCAGTGTTTTACATGCACTCTTGAGTAGTTCCATCTCTTCTGCACTTTCCATGTTACTAATAAAACCCAGTTCTTATATAGCACTTTTCATCTATAGATCACTTTACAAAGGAGGTCAGTATTATGCCTATTGTAAAGATGGGGAACTGAGGCATAGGGAAGTGAAGTGACTTGTGAAAAGTCACCCAGCAGACCAGTGGCAGAGCCAGTATGTGTCAGGAATTGATTTGATACTCATTCCTAGCTGTCAGCACCTCTAAAATATATTGACAAGGACCAGCTACCCAAGTGACTGAAGTAAGCTGTTGTTTTTCCAACAGAATAGAGAAAACAAATCATCATTATTTTAATTTGATTTTCTCCAGCTTGTGCTTTCACCAGCCAACCATAAATACTAGCAATGGGGCCCAAGCCACAAAATTCAGATCTGGATCATAATACCCCAGATCCAGTTTGGGGATGTTCAGGTGTAGGATTTTTTTATATAATAAAGATAAGGTGCATTTGCAAAATTCAAATGTGTTCAGATTCCAACCTCCCCTAAATGTTTAGGTGGCCCGATGTGGTGTTTTAATGAGCCCAGCCATAGTGAATATACTTTTAGACTAGCAGTGCAAGAAAAGCTAACCTATGGTGCCTGACACATTTGGTTCATAAAGATAAATCTTTGAGCTATTGGGTAAAATATTTTCCCACTTGCCTCAGGTTTCTCCGGGGGGGGGGGGGGGGGGGGGGGAAAAATTTTATTTATTTAAACCCCCTTTCTCGGACCAGGGTATAA
>NC_048299.1:235285459-235298356 GCF_013100865.1 Trachemys scripta elegans
CTCAGGTTTCTCCGGGGGGGGGGGGGGGGGGGGGGGGGGGGGGGGGGGAGAGAGAAATCTCTTTAAATTTAACCTCCTTTCTGAGATCTAGGGTATACAATAAAATTCTGGTGGCTGCTGCAATGTAAATAGTGAAAAGATTATTTAGCTCAGTATTCTATAAAAATCTGATTCCTATTTTAAGTCATGCCTCATTGAGGTTAATTATGGCTATTTCCATTTTTCAGTGAAAGAGCACTGATATGAAAAGCAAAATAGGGCAGAACTCACTTAATCAGCATTTTGGCAAAGGAAAAGGCCATTCTATAGTGCAATGGAGTGCTGGCGCTTTGCCTTCTAATATCAATCTTTTCAAACATGGGAATCCAGGATGAAGCAATAAAATATGAACTCCCAATCCTTTTTTTTAAATGTAGAAATGGCCACATTAGTCAGAAAAAAAATCACACAAAGTGAATAGGAAAATCAATCTTTCTAAGTGCTGATGTGTGAAGTCAGCTAGAAGCTGTTCCAATGGCCTCCAAAATCTCACCCACCTCTTTGAATATTTTGAAGGTGATTGGTTTTTAATTTTTTATATACTTGTGCTCTAGTCTCATATTAGCCATTGATATTCTCAAGTGTGTATCCTAACTATACAAGCTCTCAAACACAGTTACAGCATAGAATCATAGAACTGGAAGGGACCTCAAGAGGTCTTCTAGTCCAGTCCCCTGCGCTCAAGGCAGGACTAAGTATTATCTAGACCATCCCTGACAGGTGTTTGTCCAACCTGCTCTTAAAAATCCCCAATGATGGAGATTCCACAACCTCCCTAGGCAATTTATTCCAGTGGTTAACCACCCTGACAGTTGGGAAGATTTTCCTAATGTCCAACCTAAACCACCCTGGCTACAATTTAAGCCTGTTGCTGCTTGTCCTTAACCTTGGAGGACAGAACAACAATCTTTCTCCCTCCTCCTTGTAACAGCCTTTTATGTACTTGAAAACTGTTATGTCCCCTCTCAGTCTTCTCTTCTCCAGGCTAAACAAACCCAATTTTTTTCAATCTTCCCTCATAGGTCATGTTTTCTAGACCTTTAATAATTTTTGTTGCTCTTCTCTGGACTTTCTCCAATTTGTCCACATCTTTCCTGAAATGTGGCACCCAGAACGGGACACAATACTCCAGTTGAGGTCTAATCAGCGCTGAGTAGAGCAGAAGGATTACTTCTTGTTTCTTGCTTACAATACTCCTGCTAATACATTCCAGAATGTTCGTGCTTTTTTTTTTTTGCCCTAGTGACTCATATTTAGCTTGCGATCCACTATGACCCCCAGATCTCTTTCCACAGTACTCCGTCCTAGGCAGTCATTTCCCATTTTGGTTGTGTGCCACTGATTGTTCCTTCCTAAGTGGAGTACTTTGCATTTGTCTTTATTGAATTTCATCCTGTTTACTTCAGACCATTTCTCCAGTTTGTCCAGATCATTTTGAATTATAATCCTTATCCTCCAAAGTACTTGCAACCCCTTCCAGGTATTGTCCACAAACTTTGTGTACTTGTTTTTGTGTTGTCTAAAACCAGTGTGGAAATCATACTCGGGGCAGAAAGATGTTGTAGCTCTTCCTTCACATTGAGGGAGGGGGCGAATTGCATGAGCTTATGCTATACAGTTCTCTGTACAGCACAAGATGGTACAATCTGGGGTTTACACGCCAGAGGAGGGGTGCATGCCTTCACAACTGGGAGGTGCCTTAGCTGAGCCTTCCCACACAGAGTTGAGGGGGGTGGGTGGGTGGGTGTGTGTGTGTCTGCAGCGGGTTGTGTCCCTATCTGTGAGTAGGATGGTGACAGAGCAAGCTTGGAGAGCTTGGCAACTTATCTCAGCACCACAGGGTGAAAGAGCCCAGACTGGTGGGTCAGCTGAGATCAGTGGCACCTCACTTCCAAGTGGCACCCCTGGGGGAACCAGTCAGTTTCCCTTTACAAAAACCATGTTGACTCTTCCCCAACAAACCATCTTCATCTATATGTCTGATAATTCTGTTCCTTACTTTCAACGAATCTGCTTGGTACTGAAGTTAGACTTACTGGCCTGTAATGTTTTTAAAAATTGGTGTCACATTAGCTATCCTCCAGTTATCTGGTATAGAAGCTGATTTAAATGATATGTTACATGCCAAAGTTAGTAGTTCTGCAATTTCATATTTGAGTTCCTTCAGAACTCTTCAGTGAATACCATCTGGTCCTGGTGACTTATTACTGTTTTATCAATTTATTCCAAAATCTCCTCTAATAATACCTCAATCTGGGGCCTGGTCTACACTATACAGTTAGGTTGATGTAAGGCAGCTTACATTGACCTAATTATGTTAGTGTCTACACTACAGCCTTGCTCCTGCCGATGTAAGTGCCCTACTACCCCAACATAATAACTCCACCTCCACGAGAGGCGTAGGGTTTGTCAGTGTAGTTAGGGTGAGGTAGTGTCTGTGTAGACATTGTGTTAATTACATCAACTGTTAGCTGTCTTGTCAATTTCATGGCAGGAGCTGTGAAATTGATAAGAGCTGGGTAGCTAGAGCCCAGCTGCTCCCCACTCCCTCAAGAGCTGGGGGGCTGGACTGGGCTCTCAGCTCCCCATGCTGCCCCTCTTAGGCTGGTGGGAGCACTCCTGGTGAGGATGCACATCACCGACCCAAGCAGGGTAGTGTGGACATGCACCACTGCAGTAATTACTGTGGTAAACAAGCCAATATAGCTTGTCTTACGGCTCTAGTCTAGAGGTACCTTGGGACAGTTCCTCAGATTTTTCACCTAAAAAGAATGGCTCAGGTGTGGGTTTCTCCCTCATATCCTCTGCAGTGAAGACTGATGCAAAGAATTCATTAAGTTTCTCTGCAATGGCCTTATTTTCCCTGAGTGCTCCTTTAGCACCTTGGTCGTCCAGTGGCCCCATTAATTGTTTAACGGGCTTCCAGCTTCTGATGTACATTTAAAAAAATAAAATTGCTGTTAGTTTTTGAGTCTTTGGCTAGTTGCTGTTCAGATTCTTTTTTGGGCCTGCCTAATTATACTTTTACACTTGACTTGCATGTTTATGCTCCTTTCTATTTTCCTCAATAGGATTTAGCTTCCAACTTTTCAAGGATGACTTTTTGCCACGGTGGCACTTTTTTGGTTTGTATCCTCTTACTATGTTTTTTAATTTGGGGTATACATTTAATTTGAACTTCTATTATGTTTTTTAAGTTTCCATGCAGCTTGCAGGGATTTCACTTTTGGCAATGTACCTTTTAATTTCTGTTTAATTAACTTCCTCATTTTTGTAGTTCCCCTTTCTGAAATTAAATGCTACTGCAGTGGGCTTCTTTGGTGTTCTCCCTCCCAAAATGGGATGTTAAATTTAATTATATTATTGTCACTATTACCAAGTGGTTCAGCTATATTGACCTCTTAGACCAGATCCTGTGCTCCACATAGGACTAAATCAAGAATTGCCTCTCTTCTTGTAGCTTCATAAGTAAAGAATACTGTCTTCACATCAAACCGGAAGACTTAGATAGGCCTGCTGCCTAGAGAAAAATAGGAAATAAGTTAAAAGGATGCTGTCAATCTGTTTTAAGCACCAAATGTAGTGGTTTTCATAAAGATGGTTAAATATCTATGGGTTTTTTATTTTCAAATTTTACTTCACAATGTTTTAAATTAAAATTATTCTCAGCTGGTGTGTGCAACCCAAAACTGCTGTTCTGAGCAACTGTTAGCTTAAAAGGGAGAGACCTGTGTTTTGAGGGGCAAAAGGTTGTGTATTTAACACTGATGCTGCATACACAATATTCAGAAGAATGAAACAGATGACTTTTAAAGGGGAAGGCTGCAGCTTTATTTAACGTTAGGGGTTTTCTCGCAGCATGAGATATGTAAGTGTATGTGTGTGAATGTAAAGCACAGTACTTTGTTGACTAAGTGATCTCTTCACAGAATCCAATATCTTTGCTCTCCTGGCTTGCCTAATAAATGTTCCAGATATAATTGCCTTTAGCCAGTAGAATGTCTGGAGAGTTTCAAGCAGAACACCATGTACTTCTTCTTTCTCCTGTGACATTTCTACTTTCTTAAAAATCTCCTTTTTTCAGATATCATTCTGCTAAGCTAAATTCTGAGCTCATTTAGAATCAGGAAATTGAAAATAATGAACTAGCCTGGTTGTAAATGAGTGGGCCTATTCATGAAACAAAGAAATAATCAACTCCCTAAAAGAAAAGATTATGTTCCTTCTTTCATTTTCATGTGGACTCGTTCTGTTCATCAACCCAGCCTCAGAATCTGTTTCAGCTTTAATGTTTGCTGCACGTCTAATCAGACTTTCTTCCTTGGAAAAAGCTGCTCCTGAAGCAGTCAAGAAAAGCATTGCAATTACAATTATTCTTGTAAAAGGGATTAGAACTGATTAAGTGTGAAATAGATCACTGGAGTGCAGAATGTCTTTATAGTGATAAAGCCAGCTCTTGGAGTTAAAGCAGCTTTTAGCATCATTGTGCCTAGTGGCTTGGGTCAGCTGGAAATGGAGGGAAATGAAAGTCCTTCCTTGTGTCTGTTTTGAATTATCCATCATTTAATTGTAATGAATGTCCCCCGCTGTTCATTTCTTTAGCACAGATGTCCTTTTTAAGTAAGAAATCGTAGGCATTTCACAGAATCTCTAGCTTGAAATACAACAGCTTTTTACTGAAGTTGAAATACAAACCACCATGTAATGTAAAGCTGGACCAGAAAATAAAGTCTTGAGTATGAACCTGAGCAAGTAGGCAGATTGGATGACCTAATGTATCTTTTCCTTCTCCAACTGTTATGAGTGTCCAACAATGTTAACAAATGTGTATCTGAATAGCACCCTTCCATTTGGGGACACTCCACAGAACTACCCATTCAAAAAAAAAAAAAAAAAGTTGGGAAAGCAAAATATTGTAGCAACAGAATTCAGTCTTGTGCTTCTCAAGACGGAATTGTCTGATTATTAAAAAACAAGTTTTCATTTTATAATGCCTGGCCTACTGAATACACTTGCATTATGCTGATGTCAGTTTTATTTCCCCTCACTCTTAAGTGGGCTAAACAGGGATTCTGGCTTCCTACTCATTTTTTCTTATTTCCCCCCCCCCTTCATCTCCCAGATTCATTAAGTTTTGTGGTCTTTGTTACTTTTTTTTTCAGAAATGTAGGACTGAACAAGGGTGCTTGGAAAGGGTAAAAATATAAGAGGTTGAAAATAAAGCTCCTAGGAGTAATCCAATTAAATCAGCTATACTATGGGCTAAGTCCTAGGAAAGAGCAAGGGCCAAGTAAACAAGCTATCTGTAAACTCAGCCAAACAAGTGCAGGGCTGAAGAACAGATCCATTAGTTTCACCCTTGCAGTAGCCACCATACAATCAGGCTGAGTCTGCTAATACAGGCTAGAGAGTGGTAGAGTGAACATAGCTTGCTGTTCCCCTCTGTATACACTCTGGGCCAATGGATCCACATTATGTATTGAGCTACAGTTCAGCGTCCCTCCAGCCCACCCACAGTTTTCACTTCTCCCTGCTCTTCCTCCAGCACTCCTATGCAGGGAGCTGGGCTCTACAACATGCAGGGACATGTAGTTTTCCACTGCCAAAACCATCCAGTGCCTGGTCCCGGTCCCCCCCACACCATGTGTAGCAGAAATGTGGTCTGGAGGGCATGATTTCCTCCTCAGAAACTGGGTAATGATTGCACAAGATTCCAAAAGGTCTAATCCTACCTGACCTATAAACTTACATTTGAAAGTGTATAAAGATGTTTTAATTGGACCTAGTAATGAGTTCAATATATTTTTGAGCTTTCTGCTTTCCTTTAGAATCTCTTAAAAAGGTTCTCCCAGATTGTGACAGGGCACTATTAGTAGTAACCTGGTCATTGGTGCACAGTGGGGCCCAGGCCAGCCCCCACTGGGGCAGAAAGGGAGTGTCAGGCTTCCAGCTCCACCCCCAGTCTCACTCTACCCCCCCCAATCCCAGTTCAGCCCCGAGTCTCTCCTAGTCAGGGTCCTAATGGAGCCACATCCATAAACTAAAGCGTCTCACTTTGGCAAAATGCTTGGAGAAGATAGTAGCAGTACCTTGAAGACAGGATGCTTGAATCATGCATGAACTGCCACTGGAAGAGGGTTGAAATTTCACCTACTTGTTCCTGTGAGTATTAAACTGGTCCCTCAAATATAAAGTCCTAATGCAAAGCCCTGGGAAGTCAACTGGAAAGGGAAAATGGATATCTGACTGTACATGCTGATTTCCATTTGTTTTTAATGGTATATTCTAAATATATGTTAAGTAAATTAAACTGCAATATTTGTTAAAATGTCTAAAATTCCTAACTGGAAACTTGTTCTCCAAGCTCCAATCCACATGCACTGGTGTTCAGTTGTTTTCATTGCAAATCAAAGGAATACTTGTTTCTCACTAACAGTCACGGTACAGGGCTAATATCTCAATAGTATTAAGATTAAGGTTGAAGCAAAGTATTAAATGTTAACTGATCTTAAAGAGAACGCTTCCATGCTGTTTGTCAGTATCAGAAATGGAAGGTCCCTTCTAGATTCCTCTGGTCTGAGAAAGGCCTTTGTCACTGGCTGTTGGACCACTTCTAAAGTCTCAGCTGAAGGTAAATACGGGTCACAAACAAAGTCCAGCCATAGAAGAGAAATCTTCACTGACTATGCAGAACCAACACTGGTGATGCAGCAGGAAGAGTTAGTGAGTTCTCTTTTACTTTCCTATTCGTGATTATAGGGTAAGGGCATGATGATACATGCATGGCAGTCTAGTCAGTCCTCTTTTGAAATGCCTATCCTCCACTTAGCTTGACCCCATTGGACTGTTTCATAACAGGTAATGAATTGTCTTTGGATTTGATCCAAGTCCGTTGGAGTCTTCCTACTGACTCCAATAGGCTTTGGGTGGGATAAACTTGAATAGAGGGGGGAAAAGCATCCTTTCTATGGGAGGAAACTGGCTCTGATTTCTGCATTAATGCCTGCAAGATTTTTATCTATTTGCAGGTCTTCTGCTTCCTGAATTAATGGTGTCCCAAGCAATATGCCCTGGTATCAAAGTTACTGGGAATATTTGGCCTGTGTTATGCAGACAGTCAGACTAGATGATCTAATGGTCTTTTATGGGCTTAACATCTACAAATCTCTTTGTAATGTGGGCTATATCTAGACTAGCACTTTTGTCCGTAAAACTTTTGTTGGTCAGGGGTGTGAAAAAACACACCTGTGACCAACATAAGTTTGACCAACAAAAGTGCCGCTGTGGACAGTGCTATCTCAGCAGGAGACATTCTCCTGCCAACATACCTACTGCCACTCATTGGGGGTGGGTTTAATTATGCAGACAGGTGAGCAGCTACATTGGAGACCTTACAGAGGCACAGCTGATGCAGTACAGCTGTGCCACTGTAAGATCTACAGTGTAGACATAGCCTTAGAAGGAATGTACATGAATTATTTGACTTTGTACTGCTCCATACAGCTTATCCAGCTACTGATTATGACTTATTTATTCATAGGATATGGCCCTCTTTTCTGTGTGGAAACTGTCCATGAATCAATTTTCTCTTTAAACAAATTTGTTCTTTGTCAAAATGATTCATGTAACAGTTATGGATATATCTGGGATCTTTGGGTTTTCATGAACTCTTGAGTGCCTTCAATATTCAATCTGTGATTGATCAGCTAAATCAATACCAAGTAATTAAAGAATCACACCAAATTTCTGTGCCCTGACTGGCTGACTTAACCTTCATAAGCATGAGGAGTTCACTGAGGTTCTTGAATCTTAGGAAAAGGCTGGAGAGTGAGGAAAAGGCAGGCAAAATTTTGGGGGCATTTGGAATGGTTTCCTGCCTTCTCTTGATTAGGAGTGAGCATTATATTTGGCTTTGTTCAATTTTAAAATAACCCTATTCCTTCCTGACTGAGGAAAAGAGAATGTCAAGTCAGGTTTTTGGCTGTGCACCATCTTTACATTGTATTCTATCTGTCACATTCAAAACATGGAACTCGCTCTTCTGTTCTGTTCCTGACTCCTATCACTCTCTCCCGCAACACTAGGGTTACCATATTTCCACAAACAAAAAAGGACACTGGGGGGGAGAAGCCCCACCCTAGCCCTGCCCCATCCACTCCCTCCCACTTCCCACCCCCTGACTGCTCCCCTCAGAACCCCAACCCCCCCTGCTTCTTGTCCCCTGACTGCCCCCTGCTGAGAACCCCTACCCTAACTGCCCCCCCCAGGACCCTACCTGTCCCCTGACTGCCCTGACCCTTATCCACTCGCATGGGTGACAGGGTTGTAGAAATTTTGGTGATGCCCAGAACCCCCCACCCCACCTGCCTAAGGCTCTGGGAGGGGGGATGGGTGGGGGGAGGAGGTCTGGGGTGCAGGTCCTGGGCTGGGGATTAGGGTGCAGGAGGGGTGCAGGTTCTGGGATAGAGTTTGGGTGCTGGGTGCAGGCTCCAGGCTGGGGCAGGGGGTGGGTGTGCAGGAGGGGGTGAGGGGTGCAGGCTCTGGGATGGAGTTTGGGGTGAGAGGCGGTGCAAAGGGAGGGGGTGCAGGCTTTGGGAGGAAGTTTGAGGGCAGGAGGGGGTGTGTGGGAAGGGGAGGGGGATTGGGAGGGAGTTTGGGGATAGGAGGGGATGCAGGGGTGAGGGCTGTGGGTCTGGGGATGAGGAGTTCATGATGCAGGAGGGGGCTCAGGGATGGAGCAGAGGATTAGGGTGTGTGGGGATGAGGGCTGGGGGGTTTGGGGTGTTGAAGAGGCTCAGGGCTAGGGTGGAAGGGCAGGGTAAGGGCAGCCTGTCTTCCCATTAGTGGATGGGGGCACTAGGACCCGGGGGCAGCAGACAGCAGTTGCTGCTGGCTCTGGCAGTACACGCAGACAAGGGAGAGGCAGACAGGGAGGGGGGACCCGCAGAGGGGGGATGGCAGGTGGAGGCTGGGGACCCATCCAACACTCCCCCGCTCCCTGACTGCCCTCCCCCCCCCGACTCCTCTTACCATTCTGGCTCCACGTGGGTCGGTTTGTGTGTTACACAGGACTACAGAGAGGGAGGGAGCAGGGGAGGGCTCTGGCTGCTGGAGGCCAATGGGAGTGGGTCAATCGGCCTAGCCGCCCAATCAGCAGCCACACTCTGCATGGAAGGGAGGCAAGGGAGAAAACCTCCCCGGACATTTTAACCTTGTTACCAATTCCTCCCGGACGGCTATTTAGAGATGCAAAAGCCGGACATGTCCGGGGAAATACGGACGGATGGTAATCCTACACAACACACACAGGGACCAGAGGCTAGGAAAGCATTTACAATGTAAATCCACTTGTTTTGTGCACGGTACATTTGGGCACACCAGTGTGTGCACACATGCAGGTAAAATCTCCACCCCAAACACTCACATGAAAAGAATCTAGTCATCCAAATTGTCACAGAAAACATAGGCTATGAATGTGGCTAGATCAAGCCTCAAGCCACATTTAAATTGTAGATAAGTCCACAGATGGATGCTGGAAACTCACCATTTGTGAAGAATAGGTGGGCAAAGAGGTGAAAATGAAGGTTATTGTACATTCAGAATGCACTGTTCATCTGAAATGTCTACAATATTGAGCAGTATTGTTTTCCTTTTAACATTTTTGACTAGAACTAGGAGAATAATTCGTACTATATCAGTTCTTAGATTAACATTCTTCAGATAATAAATTTCAACAAATAATTCTTGGTCTGTAGCTTGTTCTTCAGGAAGTGCAAATAGTTGATCATTTAAGTTCTTCTTTGGCTGGGCACATAGTATGTTTCCATTCCCTGATTTGAGTATGAAAAATCTTTAGAATTTGGTCTCTGGTTTGAATACCCACATTGCTTGGAAAGTGAATTTTGAGCTTGTCAATCTGAAATAGTTGCTTAAAAAAAACTAGCTCTTTCAGAAACCATTCTAGCCAGTAAATTCACTTGAGGTATTTGTAGAAACACAAGGGATGTGAAAACTGTCAAAGCAAAATTATATAAAAATTCAAATTAATACTCGCATTAAATATTTTTGCAGTATTCACCCAGTTCCCATTTTGACCTTAGGCTCAATGAATAGTTGTTGAAGTATGCAACTACTCCAGGAAGTCATTAACAAACGTTAACATTTAACAGTTAAGTAGATTGAAACATTATGGGTTTATACTTGCTGCAGCTGAAGATGGTGGGGGCAGGGGGGAGGTAGTTCTAAATCACATTCCTAGTCTCCTAGGGCAGTTTGGGCAGAAATGGCCCCCACTATAATTCAGAGCAGCTTAAGGGTTGCTCTAATTGTGTTATAGCAGGGAGAGCATTCTAATAGGGACCACCTTGAGAACTGTCTGGAGCACTTTGTGTTCCATATTCTCCCCCAACGCACTCTCTACAATAGGCTGGGAGCAGATGGTGCAGCACCACTATGTTGACTTTATGACACTTGAAGAGTCCCAAGTTATTGGATTTGCTGGCTGCCTCTGTAGGACAAATTTCCAGCTACTTTACAGAATTAGATAGTGCAAAGCAACTGGAACAAGGGCTTAGGGTCTGTGCTCAAGGGACACAAGTCTACATAATAGAGGAAATCCAAGATGAAGCTGCAGCTCTGGCTATAGCTCTAGCTGCTGTAAAAGCAACTGAGTTCATACCAGTGTGTGTAACAAGGAAAAGATGTTCATTCTAATGCGGAATGTTGGTTTGTCTGTTTGCTCACAGACTTTCCACTTAAATTGTTTGTCCTTCTGAATTTCACATTTTTGAAACTGTCCAGTTTTTCAAATGAATGCAAAATGTTCTAAAATTCTCATTCTCTCCAGAGAGAAGACTGCAGCTGCCACTGAGCCACTACGCACATGCAAAAGCTGTGATGGAATGCTAAGTACCACAGCAGTTAACATGGTTCTTCAATGCATTAATGGACTGAAACAAAAGAAAGCTACAAGCAAGTACAGTAACAGAGACAGAGGAAAAAGCCTCATGAATAAAACTTGAACAATTGTACTAAAGAGAAGTAAAAATATCCTAGGAAGTAAATGTTTAAGGCAGAAATACTGAAAACCAGGGTGCTGGATTATTGTAATGTGAAGGTACAATTGCTGCTTTGTTTCCTTATAACACAATCTATTTTTGATATATATATATATATATAAATTTTAATGAATATGCTTTAACAACTTGCAAAAACTGCACCCACGAGGCAACCAAGAAGTAAAATACTGCAGGGGTGGCCATTAGTGCATTAGCAGATCTGCAAAGTGAAATTTCAGATTAAAATCAATATTATTAGGGCCTGAAATAAACCCAAAGGGAGTCATTTCACTAACTTCATCAGGGTTTGACTCAAGCCCCTCATTAAAACTTAGAAATACTTCTTTCGAGGATTATTTTTAATTGTGCTCCACACCCTATAAACAAAAACAACTTATCCCCCATCGTTAGTTTCCCACTCACTACTTATATGTTTCAGAACACCTCACAGACAGTTTCCAATTGATTATCAGACTTCAGTTACCAGCAGTTAATTTCCACCTGTTCTTCCTGTAAAGCTGTGGTATCTCTAGTTTGTACTGACAGCAAGTACTGACCTCCCTGCTCCTCAACTGTGGCTTAAAGTGGAAAAGCTTTCGGTCTCCTAGGGAATTATCCCTTTATCTGTCACACTACTGCATAGTCAGAAAAGTTATCTCACTCTCTCACCCATCAAGCCTCATCCTGAAAGGAAACCTGTATAACACTTTCAAAAGACAAGACTGGGAGCTTACATTCATAACTTTGCTAGACCCTAAAAATCATGGACTTAGTAAAGACACTAGATTCAGGGGCCCTGACTTTCTAATGTGCTGGGGGGAGGGGTGCTCCCCAAGCCCCACCCCCACTGAACCCTTTCCCCCAAGGCCCCACCCCCACCAGGCCTTGCTCTGCCTCTTCCCTACCCTCCCCAACCACACCCTGCCCATGCTTCTTCCCCCACCTCCTGCATGACACAGAACAGCTGATCGTGATAGGTGGCAGGTTCTGACTGGGGGGGGCTGCTGGTGGGTACTGAGACCCCACCTTTTATTTCCATGGGTGCTCCAGCCCTGGGTTTACAGCTTATTACAACAATCTCAACAAGGAGTCCAGTAGCACCTTAAAGACTAACAGATTTATTTCTGTTAGTCTTTAAGGTGCCACCGGACTCCTCATTGTTTTTGTGGATACAGACTAACATAGCTACCCCTCTGATACTTACAACAATCTGTAACCTACTAACCCCACTTTTTGTTCTATGTATTAATGGGCCACTTCAACTTGCATGGTTGCTTAGAATATGTGCTAATTTCTTTATGCTAAGCTATCTCTTTGACCTCATATTTAGCTGTGACACTGAGACCTTTCCCAAACCTGCAGAAGAGCTCCTTGTAGCTCAGAAGCTTGTCTCTCTCACCAACTGAAGTTGGTCTAATAAAAGATATTACCTCACCCACCTTGTCTCTGGCATTTCTGACTGCCTCAGCTGGTGTTGGATCACAGCTAGGAAAATTACATTTAATATTATAAACCAACAGAGCACAAGCTCAGGTAACTGAGGTCAGCTGTCTTGGACAGGTTTCAGAGTAGCAGCCGTGTTAGTCTGTATCCGCAAAAAGAAGAACAGGAGTACTTGTGGCACCTTAGAGACTAACAAATTTATTAGAGCATAAGCTTTCATGGACTACAGCCCACTTCTTCGGATGCATATAGAATGGAACATATATTGAGGAGATATATATATACACACATACAGAGCATAAACAGGTGGGAGTTGTCTTACCAACTCTGAGAGGCCAATTAATTAAGAGAAAAAAAA
>NC_048299.1:235308128-235490850 GCF_013100865.1 Trachemys scripta elegans
TTACTAGGAGGGGTATTTGGAGGGTGCTGGAAGGGGTCTTTGGGGGGCATTTGAGGGGGTGCTGGGGGTGTTTGAGGGGGTATTGGGGTGCTGAAGGGGCATGTGTGTACTGGGAGGAGGTATTTCAGGTGTGTTGGAGGGAGTTGCACAAGCTCCCTCCACAACCCAGACACCCATGCCCACTCCACAATATAAAGGTTCAACCACCCCAGAAACAGTTTGAGTCATGCCTCCTCAGGCAGGCCCCCGCCATTAATTGCCATCTCCCTCCTGGAAAGCAGCAGTCCCTCCTTGCAGCTCTCAGCTGTTGCTCCTGCCTTTCCCCACAGGATGCAGTTTGCAGGCTCCAGCAGCTGCCGCTCAGGGACGGGGCATGACAGCACCATGTGACTGAGCAGGGCTGGCAAACCCTGGCAGAAATCTGGGGGGGCATGTGACCCCAAAATGCCTCCCTGTGCATTGCCTCTGCCACAGGGGAACACGCTACAGCCCCACCCTTCCTCACACTTTGCGAAAGCCAGGTCTCCCCAGCCTGCTCTCATCCCAGGGCAGATGAGGTTCAGGCCAGGCAGCCAGAGGATGCAGACCCACAAGGAATCCATCCCCACCAGGCCAGGCGCTCCACTCACTACAGGGCAGCGATCCACACTGCCTCCTTTTTTCAGGGCGTTCCGGGAACCACAGCCAGCCCAGGCCTCCCGCACAGGTGCACTATGATCTGGGGAGCTAGGGTCTGATGGGTCCAGCAGTCCCTAGCAGTGGGCAGCAGCTCTGCAGCACCAATTCTGTGGGAAAAAATGAAATTCTGTGCAGAACATTAATTCTGCAAAATTCTGTGTTGCGCAGTGGTGCAGAATTCCCCCAGGAGTATTCCTCTTGAGCCAGCTCTTTCCCCATCTGTATTTGAGGTATGGGGAAACACAGAGAACATAGGAGATATTGTCTTCCTGCTCTCAGTTCTAGTACCTGGTCCCACCACA
The DNA here is from genome assembly GCF_013100865.1 of Trachemys scripta elegans. Taxonomy (NCBI): domain Eukaryota; kingdom Metazoa; phylum Chordata; order Testudines; family Emydidae; genus Trachemys; species Trachemys scripta. The sequence continues at coordinate 235,309,109 of NC_048299.1, forward strand.
GGGATGGTTCATGTGAAGTCTGGTCAACACTAGAGCTGTGAAAATAATTGATTTTTCAGTTCACTCACAATTCCAAAAAGTTGCTGGGATGTTGTTGCTGTGTTTTTACATGTTTCTGAACTTTGAAAATAAAATTGAAGGCAATTTCAGGGGAAAAATGTTATTTTGAACTGAAAAATCGAAATGTTACATTTCAAAAATGTCTAAATGAAATATTTCAACTTTTTCTGAATTTTTACATGAACATTTCTGCAAAACTGACATGAATTCACAAAATGTTTGTGTCACTGGATCTGCATTTTTGACAAAGCAAATGTTTCAGCTGAAAAATGTTGCCCAGCTTTAGTCAGCAGTAGTGAGGGATGGAGCGTGCGCAGTGAGCAGGGGCTTTTGAGATTTTAGCTAATGAATTCTAAGATGTCTCTACTCAGCATGTGCACATTGAGATTATTCAAAGGCTTATAACTTGGCCAAATTTAGGTGGATTTTTACAGAAACAGCATTAGACACATCCTTGACACAAAGGACACCCAGCTGCCAATTTTCAAGTTCCTGCTCCAAAACAAGGGGAAGCTAGAGCATCTCAAAGAAAAGGTCACCAGAAGTTTTTAACATTGCAAAGCAATGTATTTTTCACCTAGCATCATCCTTGGAAACAACTGAACCATTTTAGCTGATGCGTTTAAAATAAAATCAGCCTGAGGCAGACAGCTGGCATGGAAAATTTTCTCACAAACAGTTCAAGTTTGGCAAAGTTATAAGCAATTGACACCAGAATCTTATAATGGGAAGTTCTGAGCAATCTTATGGGAGATCTTGAAAGAGGCAAAAGTGTGAGTGATAAATTCAGCTCTTCTCAGAAATTCTTCTCAGCTCCTCTTCTTAGGTCTCTGGTTAGACCCTTCAGGGACAGATCAGTTGGCTGCAGTCTTAATGAGGAGAAGTATTACTGGTCCCATTAGACATATGTGAATGAAAATCTATTTTTATTAGTATTACAGTACCATAAATGTGAATGGTGCTCTAAAGAGAAATTAAATACAACATCCAACTCAGAAAGAATTTACAGTTTAAGGCTCTGACTTTGCAACTATAACAGACCCCATTAAGGTCATAGGTATCCACCTACGTAGAGTCAGTGTCCAGATCAGTATGTAAGACAACATACAATAAGGGATGATAACAAACACAAAGATTGGGTTAGGAGGACCTGGTGTGCAGTGACTACAAACACAGTTATGTGGCTGCTGAGGTTAGTGATGAGTGTCACAAATAGCTCTATCAATAAATAGCATTCAGAATGGTGCAGTCTTTATATTTATGTCTGCTTTCTATTTCATACTAGCAACAATGAACTGCAGGCACAGCATTTCAGAATGAGTCTTGTACTTCTAGGTGGCTGAAATCATTCAGCCTCCAGGCTCATGCTTTGTAATGCTAATTGATACATAATATTGTCACCCAGAAATGGACTGGATAGCATATCTACTTGCTTAGTTCTCCGTTCATTACGGTACTTAAATATGTATATAAGCAGAAGTGAAAGTAAGCCGGTCCAGTACTGAAGAAAGTGGCCGCCGGTACACAGCCGACCATACTGGCAGGGTCGCTGATGGGCTGAGAGAGCAAAAGGGGCAGCTGTCCCAGGACCCGGTGATTTAAAGGGCCCAGGACTCCCAGCAGCCGCTGCCACTACTGCACCAGCGGCCGGAGGCCCGGGCCCTTTAAATCACTGCCAGAGCCCCAGGCAGCACAGGCCGGGCAGCGCTGAAGGTCTGGCTGGGTCAGTCTGGCCCCAGCCCCTCCCCTTCTGCCCAAGGCCCCGCCCCTTCCAGGGGCCCAGAGACACCCCCACACAGGACCCCAGCCGCCCTGCGTACTGGTAAGTCCTTTAAGTTACTTTCACCCCTGTATATAACTTCTAAGCACAGGAATATCTCCATTGACTAAGAAGGGTCTGTTTATATGCTTAAAATTATACATTTGCTTGAGTATCTTGATGAACTGTGGCCTTAACCTCTATTTTTGAACTTATATGGTTCCCATTGACATAGCCTCAAAGTACCTCATAAACATTATTTTTCTTTCCTCTCACAACATCCCAATTCACAGATTGGGAATTGAGACACAGAGTTAAAAAAGTAACATGCACAAAGACACACTGGACATCTGTAACTCAGCCAAGCACCAAATCCACATTTTTTAAACTGCCAAGTCAGTGCTTTGACCACAAGGCCATCCATGCTTTCCTTTAATACTCACCTGTGTTCAATCCTTAAAATAAAAATTACCCCAACTAAAATTTAGCTGAGTCTGTGAAATACATTTTCTTATTAAATAATAAGAAAGAAAATACTGTTCTGATGGCTCCACTGAATTAAATTGTTTGTTCCTGTTTCATTTTTAAGAAGCAGCAGGTTTCACTATCCTCAAACAGATTTACCTCACCCCTTATTTGCATGAGATTTTTCTTCCTACAGTGTTTGAAAATCTTTTACCCATGCCTCATGCCCCCTTCCTATGTACACCTTGGGCTTTACATAAGGAAACTGTGGGGGCCTTTCAGTGTATATTTTCATTTTTGGCCTTTTTCAATTAAATTAAAATTAATTATTCAAAAACTACTTACAATGGTTTCTAGAGTAAGCAAACAGTTTCTTGTATTTTAAGTAGCTTTGCACACAGTCAATTCTATCTCATTCTAGCTTCAAAAAAATTTATCTGCTGGAGAACTGAATTTCTTATACCACTGTAAGTTCTGTAATAGGATACTATGTAAAACTATTTATTTTAGGTAACATTCTGTAATCCAACAGTTCCTGTAATGACAGATATGTTAGCATGGAGCCATCTAGTGGATGCACTGGTGAGCACTATCTAAGGAAAGAATAAAATAAAAATTTATTAAAAACACAGCTATATTGCATGTGTGCGCATACACAAAATCTATTCACTTAAATATGTTCTGAAATGCTTTTCAAAAGGTTTGAAATCCCAAATTATTACTAGAATGTGTATGAACTGTATATACCTAAATACAAACCATGTATAATATGGTTGAAAATAATCCTTTCCCCCCTATTCAGACCCTGTACTGGCTTCAGTATTTCCTTTGCAAAAGATGATGTGACCTGATGCAAAGTAAGGAACACTGCCAAAGGAGTTGTTAGTTACAGCCATATGAGTCAGCAAAGACTCCCAGAGAAGTCTTTGGTTTTACTGGTTTGACTAGAAGGAGAATTCTGACTACGCATGTCAAACACCCTGTTTTGTTTTGTTTTTTATAACAAGGAAAAATGGAAGCCATTGCAAAGGCAAAGTTTATAATAATGAGAGTAAATTTATTATCTAGCTTCTATGTAGGAGTCAGTAAATTTATTGCCACTATTAAAAAGTATGGCCAAGATTTTAATTAAATGTATACCTAAGTTTAGACTCCTAAATCCATATTTGGGTGCCTAAAAGAATGTCCTGATTTTCAAAACTGCTGAGCACCCATTTGTTCCCATTGTTTTAGTGGATTTAGCTACTAAAATGATATGCTGTTATCATTATATTGGTCCAGTAGGGTGTCAGAACTGGGTCTCTTAATTAACCAATTAATTGAAGACAAAAACTTTGTCTTAAAAGATACAAATCACTCCATTCTGGAAGAACCAAAACTCATTTAGATCATATACTCTTATCATGCTCCATTGTATCTTGACACACACAAGAAAAATCTAGGAACCATAGTTACCTGAAGTATTCAGGAACATGATGAGAGCCCTTCTAATAGAAAGGTTGATATTGAGACCCTGTTTGTTTCAAGCAGTAGGTCCAAGCAGACCTGTCATATCCAAGTACATGGAATTTTGCTTAAATGGAAAAGTAAGCTCATTTATTTCTATGAGGCAAGAATCATGTCTCTTATATAGATATAAAACTCTATGCACATGTATGATACTGTAGAAGTAATGCTTAATAATTGTCTAATTACAGGGCCTGTTCATTTAGAGGAGTAGCTGGACCTGAAGCATTCAGGAGGAGATGTGACATCTCTGCAATGTCATCTGAAGCCTAGTGGTCTGCGGTAGTGTCTTTGTGCAAAGTGGTGGACAAGGACAACATGACTGTTTGTTTGTGTGCTTCTTATTAGATCTGCTAGATTTTCTAGGCACACATTTTATCTCTTTGAAAAAAGTGAACATCCTTAGTGAGATCAGGTGTCAGGACAGAGGCCCAAAGAAGACGGTGATCTCAGCTTCTTTCAGAAAATGCTGACAGGTGTCTCTTTAATGTGGGGACTCGAATTTGAATAATTAAAGTAAATTTTACTTTGTTTCTCTAGTCTATTGGAATACTTTTATTGACTTTTCAGTGTAAGAAAGAAAAGTATTGTGATAACAGGTGCTAGTGTCATGCATGTTATGAGTCATTCATGTATAAGCACTCAGGATTAAACTCTCCATAGAAAGAATAAAAGGAACCTCATGCAGTAATCAAACCCAGATGGTCACAATAGGGATTGTGTGGGTTTAAAGCACTCTCAGGATGGGCAAATAAATGTTTTCTGAGGTTCCCTTGTGTTGCAGAGGTGCTGCACAAAAGGAAGATTTGTAGCTATGTCACCCTAGGTCAGGAGCCTTGGATTAGGGTTTTGTTTTAGGTGTAAAACCGGCAGCTGAGGCAGGAAAGGGGAACAGTGCATTTAAGCAATCAGATTCCAATAAAGTCCATGAGAGACAGAAACCCAAGGCAGCTGCTCCTTAGTGATTGGCAGTGGTGCCTGAGCTGAGGTTTCTGCAAGAAGACATTGCCTCTGTGTCATTTGTGAACACCTCTGTTCCAGAAAACAGCAGATGTGAACATTCTGCAAATGAACAAGCTACACTAAGAAAATACACTGATTCCGTGCCACTGATTTCTCCTCCAATGGGAAACTAACAGACAAGGACCTCAAATCTGCTACCACTCAGCAAAGGTCAATAGTCTCTTTTTCATATTGCTTTCTCAGTAGTTACATTAATATTTAAGCTGTCTTATACCATGTTATTGGAATTTTTTCTCCTTTTTTGATGTTAAACCAGGGTTTTACAGATGCTATGGTGTGTATTTTGCATAGCACTAGTTGAAAAATTTCTGTCAAAACTGTTTTTAATAGAATATTTGTTTTTTGACAAAAAGAAATTTGTGAAGGGTCTGCTTTTGATGGAAAATATTGAGGGCGGGGAGCGTCATCAAAACTCCCAAAACCTGAAATATTTTGATTTGGATATCCTCCCGCAGTGACTCATGGGAACTGTATTTTGGTCCTCATGTCCCCATGCTTCCATATGGGCAAGGTTCCCCAGCTGAACTATATCACCCAAGATGATTCATCCACATCACCCTGAGCCTGGGACTCTCATGATGCAAGCACCTCACTTCACCAGGAGGCCGTGATACATCATGGCCCATTTATGAGAATAAAGTAATTCATTGGCTCCTATGCTTGGAGCCTAAGTAATAATCATGGAAAATTGTTCCTTTTTTCCCCATGAAATATGACTTGGTATGGTACACCAAAAACATATTAATTGAACAGTACAATTCTCTTATGCCTTATCTAATAAGATATCGTTTGTACATTTGTATGTATTGTTTTGAGACAGCCAGGCGCTTGCTGTAGGTTCTTTCTGGGATTAAAAACATAGTGTCAGGCAAGAAGGTTAGGTTCTTCAACATTTTTAATCAATTCAAGCAAGCACAGATGAAAAAAAAAATTACAAAGTATTCAAACCCCAAAGCCCTAGAATACAAGCTACTTAATACTAAAAATAAGCAAAACATCAATTTACTCTAATTTACTTTACACTGGATCCCTAATGTATATATGATCATATTGACATGTATTCAGTTAATAGTACAGTTTAGATTTGCTACTGTTCAAGTGGGCAAACACAAACACTTTTTTCTGCCTTTACAGATTTTATCACTTTGAAAGAGATTCTCTACACATAAAAGACTTTATCATGCGAGGTGCAGAATGCTCTGACACCAATCTAGCAAAGCCCTTAGGCACATGTTTAACTTTAAGACTATGAGAAGTCCACAGAGACTATTTCTTGCCTGAGATTATAATTTTAATCCCAATGGGACTCTTCACAGTCTTAAATGTAAGCATATGCTTAACGCTCAGATTTTTAAGGTAGTTAGGTGTTGCTGCACTCTGCATTGCAAATTACGCCAAACTGATTTAGGAGTCTAAGGGCTTGACTAGACTGTGAGTTAACCCACAGTACAGAGATGTAAATTCCATTTCTACGGGGACTATGTTAACAAACACTAGGGAACTTTTAATGCATGCTAGCAGGTCCACATGGGCCAGTTAGCGCACAACACACTAGTGCACACTAGAATTTACATCCCTCTAGTGTGAACTAATGCACCATGTAGACAAACCCTAAAACTTATTTTCAAAAGGGATTTAGGCACTTAGGAACCTAAATCTCATTGATAGTCAGTCAGCATTGCCCAAATACCTTTAAAAATCTGGGCCTAGGTGTTTTCCTGAATCAGAGTCTTAAGTACATGCTTAACTCCATGACTGTGACCACTTGAGTTAAAAAATAACTTCTATTGGCTGTTAGCAAATGTTTAAACCCTATACTGTATTGCTATTACTCATATTTACCATCAGCAAATACATCAGCAGGAGAAACTTCCAACAGTAGCTGTAAGTAACAAGTAATTTTGTCAACAAAATCAAAATGTAATTTAAAATGTACAAAAGGCAGGTACACCAGAAGGCCCCCCAACATAAAGAGAAGGGCATAGATATAGGGCATCTTGGGAGACCAGACTAAAGGAGCCAAGATTAAGAACAAAGAAACTGCCACCATCGCAAATGCAACTGGTAAAAACACCTGCGAAAGAAACAAACAGAGGAATCAAAAATAGACATTTGTCATTTTATGCATTAAATGCAAGAGAACTAAGCATTCTTTGCCATATTGCAAGCACAATTAATTGCCTTGCCACCCCTTTGCCTGGGGTTATGTCAGCAAAAAGAGTAACTCAAAGCTTAATCTAAAAATGAATTGCAAACTATCCATTTACAATTGCTATTCACAAACTAGGTGTTCAGGAATTTTTTCCCAGTGTTAAACATAACCCAAGATAAAATCAACAAAGAGTCCTGTGGCACCTTATAGACTAACAGACATATTGGAGCATGAGCTTTCGTGGGTGAAACTGCTTTTGTAGTTGGCTAGCCATTCACAGTCTTTGTTTAATCCTGAACAGTTTCTCCTCCCTTGGTGTTCACACCTCAACTGCTAGAAGAGGGCCTCATCCTCCCTGATTGAACTAACCTCATTATCTCTAGCCTGACTCACTCTTGCTTGCATATTTATACCTGCCTCTGGAAATTTCCACTACATGCATCCAGATAAGTGGGTATTCGCCCACGAAAGCTCATGCTCCAATACGTCTGTTAGTCTATAAGGTGCCACAGGACTCTTTGCTGCTTTTACAGATCCAGACTAACACGGCTACCCCTTTGATCCAAGATAAAATGTTACAACTTTTAACTCTTTTTCCATTTACCTTGTATGGTCGCTGTAGATTAGGTTCCCGGTATCGGAGTACAATCAGGCTGGCACAAGTCACTCCAATCATAAGCCATACAGAAAATCCAAAGTAATTTGTTAAAGTAATTAGATCAGTGGGGATAATAAAAATGGATGCAATGATGGTTGAAAAAATCATGGCCGGTGCCGGAGTCCAATAGTGGACGTTAAGCATGGATATTAAAACAGGCAAGTGTCCTGACTGACTTCCAGCATAACTTAATCGTCCTAATGTAAACATGCTGCTGTTGAGGGCACCAAATATTGAGGCAGCAATGGAGAGAGGAATGACCCAAGCAACGGAGGGAATCACTCTGTCAGCCCAAGTAACCGCCACAGCAACTGCAAGGAAACAAAATGTCATTAAACACTGGGTGTGGTGTTCCAACAGTCTTACTGAACTGATGACAACTCAATGGAATCAGTTTGTGAGTAAGAACTAGGGGGTACAGAGGGTTCCCTGGCCGTGTATAGTGAAACCACACTATTTACAAGTAGGCAGAAGCAGGATCAGGGCACGGCGGGGAGAACAAATGTGTTAGCCCCCTATATGACATGGACTGCTACTGAAGGAGTTTCCTGTGTGGCAGTATACAGGGGGCGGGGACAGGCCAGATGATTCATCAGTGCACAGATTATCTAATCCTTTATCCCTGTAGTTCTCAACCAGGAGCCTCTGGCCCCCTGGGGAGCTGCAAGCAGGTTTCAGGGGGTCTGCATTGCAAGGCCAATGTTAGACTTGCTGGGGCCCAAGGCAGAAAGCTAAAGCCATGTGGCACGGAGCTGAAGCCTGGGGCTCCAAGACCTGCCACCTGGGGCTGAAGCCAAAGCCTGAGCAACTTAGCTTTGCAGGGCCCCCTATGGAATTGGACCCCAGGTAATTGCCCTGCTTGTTACCCCCTAACGCTGGCTCTGGCTTTTATATGCAGAAAACAGTTGTTGTGGCACAGGTGGGTCATGGAGTTTTTATAGCATGTTGGGGGGGCCTCACTAAGAAAAAGGATGAGAACCCCTGATCTATCCCATTGTGGGACTCCGCAAAGAAATGTGAAGGGCTACTTCCTAGCACCTCTTGAAAATTCGCTATTGCCCATGCTTGTGCAAAGGGACTGCTATTTACTGGGCCAACAGCCAAAGGGCATAAGGTACTCAGATACTATAGTGATGTACAGCGTATAAGAAGCTGATTAGAACAGAAAAGGGACTATCACAATGAGGAATACAATTCTTCCTGGACTTGCTATAGCAGCTACAATCCAATGGAAGATGAGAGACTCTAGGTTCGTGGCACTTTTAGTATAGAGCCTCCTACAGAACCAGGACATTTGTTCTGAAAATTAACCCCTAAAAAAGGCCTGTAATAAGACCATTTTGTTTTATTTATTTGTAGGCTTTTTCTTTGGTGCTCATTGCTCAAACATTAATGAGTTTTTCCTTATAACGCACCTGTGAGGTAGGGAGTATAGTCCTAATATTACAGGTAGTGAGGTAAAGCATAGAGAGCCAAAGACCTGGTCTTCTTGCTGAAGAAGAGCTCTGTGTAAGCTCAAAGCTTGTCTCTCTCACCACCAGAAGTTGGTCCAATAAGAGATATTATCTCTCCCACCTTGACTCCCTAATATCCTGGGACTGACATAGCTACAACAACTCCAGTTTTACTAAAGAGATTTAAATTAAACTGTGGCATCTTCTATGTGTACACAAGCCCCCCCAAGGAGTTTCCTCAAAGCCCCATAGGAAGTCTATGTTAAAGTATGTCTAAATAATAGCTGGAAGCAAGTCTCCCAGCCCATGCAGACAGACTCACACTAGAGTGACTAGAGCTAGCGCACTAAAAATAGCAGTATGGACATTGCAGCTCAGGCTCTCAAGCCCACCCAAGACCCTAGGCTTGAGAGCCCAAGCTCCAGCCCAAGCCACAACATCTGTACTGCTATATTTAGCATGCTAGCTTGAACCCCACTAGCACAAGTCTGTCTTCCCAAGCTGAAGGTTCACATCCAGCTACAGTGTAGACCAGGGGTAGGCAACCTCTGGCATGCGTGCCGAAGGCAGCATACAAGCTGATTTTCAGTGGCACTCTCACTGCCGGGTCCTGGCCACTGGTCCGGGGAGACTCTGCATTTTAATTTAATTTTAAATGAAGCTTCTTAAACATTTTTAAAACCTTATTTACTTTACATAGAACAATAGTTTAGTTATATGTTATAGACTTATAGAAAGAGACCTTCTAAAAACGTTAAAATGTATTACTGGCACGCGAAACCTTAAATTAGAGTGAATAAATGAAGACTCGGCACACCGCTTCTGAAAGGTTGCCGACCCCTGGTGTAGACATACCCTTAAGGCTCAGAACAGAAGCCAGATCTCCTGACTCAAAGTCCAGTGCCTTGCAATATGTAAACCCTGAATTCAGCTAGACCCAAGTGACCCCAACAGGGTGGACACAGATAAATAGTTGTAATGATTAGCTCTCCTTTTGATTCATCAGCCTTATATCCTTACCTGAGGAGACAATTTCCTTAGGCGTCAGAACTGTCAGATACGATATGTTTACAAGTAAATAAAACAAAGTCACTGCAGGAAGTGCAGTCATCACAGTCAAGGGGATATTTCTACTAGGATTTATCATCTCTTCTGAAAAAATATAATTTAGAAAATTATTTAATAAAACAAATATACTCACAATATTGCTTTCAAAAGAGTGCTTCCCTGACAAACCTGATAGGAGTAAGGAGTAAATTTGTGGCAATGTTTCATAAGGTAACAGGGGAGAGAGAAACATTGACTGTGAAACCATGAAAATTGGCGGAGGTACTTGGTGACACCTGTAACTACTTTTAAATAGAGCTGGTCAGAAATACAGTATATACAAAGTGCTGTCCAACAAAGTAAACAAACTGAAAAGCCTTACCAAGCCCTAACCAAGTGTAAATCTGGGTATGTTGAGACAACCGTTTATTTTTATTAAATCTTGTTTTATTGAAAGACCTGCTCTCTGTGTGCAAATTTCACCCTGTCCCATCTCTGAAACAACCACCACCCAGGCATCTTTGTCAAGAGGGGCTTAAAGAGTGAAGACTTACTGAAACCTCTAGACAACTCATTTTCATCTGTCAAAAGGGCATGGACAGAAGGGTCCACTCCCACTGAAGTGAGCTGCAAAAAAGCATATAAGCAGGCAACTCTAAAGGACCAAACAGGGTGAGAGAGGTGGAGGTGGCCTCTTATTGACAGTGGCGGGAGAAGGGTAAGCTGTCTTTTATTTTCCTCAAATCTCTGTTTGTTGTTTAAGATCTTGTAAAATGTAGCAAATTGTCTTTGGTATTTTAAACTATTGAAGGGCAGGATGCCTAGAACCCCCACTTTTAATTTTTATCTCCCAACTTTTGTTTCATTAGCGATAGGCCTGGCATTCATCTCAGATCGAATTCATTGGCTCCTGGCAGACAGGGTAGAAATCTTTGTTTAAAAAGAAGAGAATTCGGTGTCAAAAAGTATTGAGATGTAGGTCCACCGCATTTGCAGCTTCTGACTGTTGGGTAATATGTTGTATTGCAGTAGTAGTAATTGAATCCAAACAAATTAGTACAGTATGAAAAAAATTGCATTGTATTGTGTTAAAAAGTATAGTTTTATGTAATGCTAAAAATGTCCGAATGTGATTTAAAAATTAAAATTCTACTGACTTTTTTTTACCAAAAGGGGAGAAAAAAAGGCTTTTGCCTATAGCATATTCTCAAGCTAGAAATAAGTTTTTCTACTCTGTCATTTTTTAAAACATGAACTCATTTTAAATGATGTTCTTCTTTCCATTAACTTTTGTTACTTTTAGTTTGTTTAATGTTTGACGCATAAGAAAGGATAAAACTGGAAGGGAATGTTAAAGACTAAAGGACAAAAACTGAAGTACACAGTTTGATTCTGCAAGACTCTTATTCATACGAGTAGTCCCAGTGTTCATGATAGTCTACATTATCATGAACACCTATCATAGAAGCTTGCAATAATTGCTCATATTATTAAATATAACATGCAAAGTGGAATAACCAAATGACTAACCAAAAACTAGGAGGGCTTCTTTAATGTTTTGAAATGAATATATTAAAAAGGGCACAGAAAAGATGTTTATAACATTTGCCTTACTCTTTTCCTTTACTCTTTCCTTTATTCTCTACTAAGAATTATTTTCCCAATGAAATGATTACCTCTTATGTAAATCAAAATTGATATTGTTAAAAGTATTGTTTCTGAATGCAATGCAAAATGAAATAGTTCATGCACTTGTCAAAAATTCAAGGGTGTGCATTAGTAGGCTTCTGGTATGTGCCCTGGGTGGCTGAAGGCACTCAGTCTTGATATCCGCACTCTGCTTTGCATACCCTCTTGCAAATAATTGCAATAGCATTGAGAAAGGGGGAAATCACTGTTTTAGGTCCACACATTCTATTTGCATATAGCTTTAAACTAAACCTTTTGTTTTCCACATTAGTCTTCTTTAAATATGCAGTTGGTTCTGGAGACAGTAAATGCACATTATGCAAACAAGCTGCATGAAAGAAGACAATGCACCTTTACAACACAACCAGACATAAACCTTGAATACTATCAGTGTTTTAATATAAATGTCTTTACAGGCTAAATTGTTCTCATTGTGAGACAAGCTCTAATAACATTATCTGAGGAATGTAAGAATGCTGGCCACAACATTAAATGATATACCTGCCATGTAATTGAGGGACCACCAACCGCCATATGCATATAATCCCTGGAAAAAAGCTTCAGCAATCTGTGAGGCATCAGGAATCTCTGAGCTGAATGCATTCTCAAACCTCACTAAATTCTCCTTTCTTCCTCTAACCAGCAGAACAATGCCTCCTATGCCAATTACAGATAATGCCATCATCTTCAGTACTGTGAAAACAGTTTGAACCCAAGTAGCCATTTTGACACTTCGGCCATTCAGAATTCCCAGAGACCAAATAACTGTCAAAGCCAAGCATTTCTTTAGCAGCTCCGGTGCAGGGCATACACCATAGAAAGGTTGGGTAGCATATTCGGCAAACAACAAGGCTCGAGTAGCATTTGATGCTGGTTTGGTAAACATCGCGGTCCAGATAAAGATGAAAGCAGGTAAGGATCCAAACGCTCTTTTTATGTGACTGTATTCTCCTCCAGATAATGGTAGGGCAGTCCCCAGCTCTGCATAACAGAGGGCTCCCATCAGCGATATTACTCCACAAGCAGTCCAGATGCATAGCGCAACACCCACATTAAGTAAGGAGTATTTTAGCACTCCTGTGGGAGACACAAAGATCCCTGCACCTACTATGGTGCCTATAATAAAATTTACGCCATCAAAATACCCTATAGTTCTTTTGAGCTGCATCCTGTCATTTTCATTACTTCTCACTTCTTCTCTGAGATAGTCATGCTTTCCTTTCCCCATTTTCTCTATCTGTTCTCAGATAAAGTCAATGATTGTAGGGGCTTCAGAAGCATTCATTTCCCTTATTCCATGGTGTGTTGTTATGAAGTTGACCTGACCTTACTCGCTAGTGAAACGCTTCAGGAATATTGGATTAGTCATTCAGAAGACAAAGCCTTCTTTGTTTTGTTGATGTTTAATGTGTGAAGATGATTAATCAAGTATTGCAAGAACAACTCATATCAAATGTCAGTATAACCTGTACTTCACAGATTATTAGGTTTTTTTAAAGAAACAGGCATTATAATACATTAACAATAAATGCTTTCTACTTCTATAGTGCCTTCCATCAAAGGGGCTCAAAACATTTAACAGTTATTAAAACTACCCTGTGTGGTAGGTAAATATCTGTTTTTTACAAATGGGAAAACTGAAACATAGAGGGGTTAAATAAATTACCCAGTTTCAAATGTGAACGTGTTTCTGTGACAGAATATGAAAGTCTGTCCTTCATTCATAAAATCTATTACATATCAACTACATTTAAAAATCAGTATCACAGTTGCAAAGTCAAACACTCAAAAGCTATGAAATTCCAGAATTAATGTTACCTGTGGAACCTTAATTCAGTCATCTTGTGCATATGCATTATGATAGTCTTTACTTACATCATCACTCACTTATTTCCCCCGCAGGACCCCTGCTTCATTTAGTGCATCGTCTCTACTTAGGATGGGCGAACTTCAATTTTTATAATTTGACTATATTTGTGCTGATTTTTCCAGGGGATTTCAAAAGGACACATCCCTGACCCAAAAGCTACCCCTCTGACAATTTCAAGTCCCTACTCCAAAGCAGGGGGGAGGAACAAAAGCTTGGCAAAGAAAAGATTACCAGAATATCTTAACATGGACACAACAACATATTTTTCCCTAGCCTGATTCTCAGAAATGGCTGAAACAGCTTAGGTGATATTTTCCCAAAAGATTCAGCATGGGGCAGACACCCAGCATGAAAAATTTCAACACAGTTTAAATTTAACAAAGTTATGGGGTCTTATAATGGGAAGTGTCAGGCAACCTTTATAATAGGTAGTGCTGTCCGCCCCACCAAAATGATAGTTAATGGAGGGAAGTTTGTTTTAGAAAGCAACTAAACCCATACAGACTAGACCCCATGGGGTAAACACATTTCCCAAACACACTGAATAGGGCCATTAAAACGAAATGGCCCAGTCATCATCAAAACCAGTACATCCATAGCTGAGCCTGAATTTTACAAGTCGTGTTTGAAATTGCAGTTGTGAGCCCCATGGAACTGGGCTGGTTTAGGGGAGGGAGCTATCCACTGGGGATATCTATCCACAGACAGATAAATCCTTTGTGAGTATGTTAAGAAATATTTGCTTGTATAGTAATATCAGTTAGCAGTGTGAATTCTTTAATGACATTTTATACTGGCAAAAGCCCTAAAATAGACACCTTTATACCAGCATAAAATGTGCTGGTATAGCTTATTTCATGCTATAAAAAAACCAGTATAAACCATATTGGCAAAAACATTTTTTTTCATATGTAACCCATACACCTCTTGGGTGTGGTATTCTGTCCCATCTAGTGGCAGAGAGAGAGAGAGAAATTAATGAGTTTGTTCTACAGCTTTAGCTAAGAGCCATGTGGCTTTTAGCTCATGCAGTAGAGTTTCATGCATTAAGCTCCACCAGTCCCAGATTCGATCCCCCCGATGACGACTGGAGTCTGTCGGTGTTGGCTCTTAGCTAAAGCTGTAGAGCAAACTCGTTACTCTCTCTCTAAGTGGTCTCAGTGCCACTAAATGGGACAGAACACCATACCCAGGAAGTGTGTGGGTTACACACAGATTCCAAGGGACCATTGTAGTCATCTAATCTGACCTCCTGCATAACACAGGCCCCTGAAATAATTCCTGTTTGAACTAGAGCATGTGTATTGAAAATAACATCCAATCTTGATTTTAAAATTGCCAGTGGTGGAGGATCCACTGCAACCCTTAATAAGTTGTTCCAATTGTTAATGACCCTCACTGCTAAGAAATTATGGCTTGTTTTCAGTCTGAAATGTCTAGCTTCAATTTCCAGTCATTGGCTTTTCCCATTGGATCTGCTAGATTGAGGAGCCCACTATCTATTATTTGTTGCCCAGGAAGATACTTGTAGGCTGTGATCAAGTCACCAGTTAGCCTTCTCTTTTTTAGACTGAATAGATTGCGCTCCTTGAGTCTTACATTAGAAGGCATATTTTCCAATCCTTTCATCATTCTTGTGGCTCTTCTCTGAATTCTCTTCAATTTATCAACATCCTTCTTGAATTATGGACATCAAAACTGGATACAGTATTCCAGCAGCAGTCTTACCAGTGCCAAATACAGAGATAATATAGTCTACTTTCTCCTACTCAAGATTCCCCTGATATAGGTTGTGTCTATACTAGGATGGTTTGAGTATAGTTGTTCTTGAAAGCAAGACCTAGGACTAACAGCTGAGAGACACTGTGACAGCAGGACAAACTGGTCTCCATATATAGGCATTATCCCAGAAGGGGGAATGAGAATGATGATAAGATGGTCATAACCTAGAGCTTGCTGTCTGGATCATATAAACTTTTTATGTTTTTTTCTGTAATGGAAGCTGAGAAAGACTCACATCTTAAAGCACGTTAAACCCCTGCACTTTCATTCTAAAGAGGCCTTAGTTCACTGTAGCTTAATACCTTTAATTTAGTCACGTTAACTTCACATCTTTTGTTGATTCATCTTTGCTTGCCTGAGTATCCCTGTATAGACATGGCCTTACCTAATTTAGCTCTCACCGAAGATAAATCTGGGTATGTTGAGACAACTATTTATTTTGTGTTAAATTATTTTCTGTCTAGTTTTTAATAAATCTCATTTTAGGGAAAGGATGCCGTGGGTGTCTAAATTTCACACAGTCCCATCTCTGAGGAGAAAACACACAGGTAACCTCTTAGAGAGAGGAGTACATCTAAAACCCAAACACCCCACTGTAATCTTGATCAAAAGGGCATGAACAGAAGGATCCACTTCCAGTAAAGTACATTGCAGACATTAAAACAGGTAATCCAGATAATCCATAAGTGGGAGACACCGAGAGACCAAACAGGAGACGGAGATGGTGGTGGCCTTTTGGTGACAATACGATAGAGACAGGCTCCAGGAATAGAACCAGGCCGGTAGTCAGTGCAGTAAGAGTGGGGAGGGATAGCTTGGTGGTTTGAGCATTGACCTGCTAAACGCAGGGTTATGAGGTCAATCCTTGAGGGGGCCACTTAGGGATCTGGGGCAAAATCAGTACTTGGTCCTGCTAGTGAAGGCAGGTGGCTGGACTCAATGACCTTTCAAGGTCCCTTCCAGTTCTAGGAGATGGGATATCTCCATTAATTTAATTTTAAAGTGGACAGGACATAGGGAGCTGTTTGGAGGCTGTTAACAAACAAGTAGATGGGTCAGCATTAGACACTGTCTCAGTATGCTGCAATCTCAAGGACTGAGATTGTTGCTGCCTTTCTTTCTATCACATGCCTTCCCAGGAATAGCTGTAATCCATCTCAAATCATCTCATTTACTTTACAGTATTTACTGAAAATTGTCTAATTATTACTCTGCAGAAAGTGTGATGATTTTTCCTCTCTCCTCATCTTGAGTTTCTGCAACAAACCTGAGCAGACCTCTATCTGTAATATTTTGCATGCATTTTTAAGACTTGGTATTAGAATACTTCATCATTTGTTTTATTTTTCTTATGAATTACAATTTTCAATGTGTATTGATGTTCACACCTAGATGTATTGTGTGTTAAAAATGGCTACAAGTATATTGTTCTATTTGATTTTAGTGATTTTTTTTCTGTGAACAGTTCTCTCTTACAATATTTAGTTTTTGCTCCTCTCAGGCCTTGTGATTATTTTTATTTGGTTTGTCTTGGTATGGACGTGCTGTATTTGGTTTATTTTATTAAATACAAAGAAATATTAAACTAAAGAGGAGCTTAAAAGTCAGATACTACTGAGTTTGTTTTGCTGTTCATCTTAAATTATATTAATTTCCAGTACATAATTGGAGGACTTGTGGCACCTTAGAGACTAACAAATTTATTAGAGCATAAGCTTTCGTGGGCTACAGCCCACTTCTTCGGATGCATATAGAGTGGAACATATATTGAGGAGATATATATACACACATACAGAGAGCATGAACAGGTGGGCGTTGTCTTACCAACTCTGAGAGGCCAATTAAGTAAGAGAAAAAAAACTTTTGAAGTGATAATCAAGATAGCCCAATACAGACAGTTTGATAAGAAGTGTGAGAATACTTATAAGGGGAGATAGATTCAATGTTTGTAATGGCTCAGCCATTCCCAGTCCTTATTCAATCCTGAGTTGATTGTATCTAGTTTGCATATCAATTCCAGCTCAGCAGTCTCTCGTTGGAGTCTGTTTTTGAAGTTTTTCTGTTGTAATATAGCCACCCACAGGTCTGTCATTGAATGGCCAGACAGGTTAAAGTGTTCTCCACTGGTTTTTGAGTATTATGATTCCTGATGTCAGATTTGTGTCCATTAATTCTTTTGCGTAGAGACTGTCCGGTTTGGCCAATGTACATGGCAGAAGGGCATTGCTGGCACATGATGGCATATATCACATTGGTAGATGTGCAGGTGAATGAGCCCCTGATGGTATGGCTGATGTGATTAGGTCCTATGATGATGTCACTTGAATAGATATGTGGACAGAGTTGGCATCGGGCTTTGTTACAAGGATAGGTTCCTGAGTCAGTGGTTTTGTTCAGTGATGTGTGGTTGCTGGTGAGTATTTGCTTTAGGTTGGGGGGTTGTCTGTAAGCGAGGACAGGTCTGTCTCCCAAGATCTGTGAGAGTAAAGTACAGTACAGAATTGGCATTTCTAAAATTTACAGAGAAACCAACTAATTTAGATTTTATTTATTAACATATCCTCCTAACTGGCTTCAAAAAAACCCCACTGAGATTATCTTGTTATATGTTAGTTTACTTGTTTTCTGTTTAACTCAGATAAATGCTTGTTACTAAACTTTAATTAAACGTTTTCAAGTTTCATGGAAGGTATGTGTTTTTCTTTTGTGTGTTGTCATAGTCGGAGTTGGAGAATAAGGGGTGAAATAATGAAAATGTGTCTACAAAACCCATGAAAATTAAAGTTCTTGAAACTGCTGACTTCAGAAGCCACAAACCAGAACTAATGGTGGAGCTCAGTGAGTGTATAATTGATTATAAAATAAAATTCTTTTTAAAAGAATCAAGCAACCAAATTGCCTTTTACTCAGTTAATGAAAGCAGAATCATTACCTATTAAAGACAGTAGTTATTTATGCCAAGAGTCCAGTTTCTACAGCATGTCGTGACATCTTGTCCTGGCTGAGAAAATAACCCTAACTGCTAAACATGGCTGTAACATTAACCCAAGGTCTCACGTTACCCTTCCCAGACGATACACACAAGATCCTGTCTACCACGCAGCTATGCACTGGATACCCAGCTCTGTCATATTCACCTTCCCAGCACTGTCTAGAGACTTCACGCTCCAGATACAGGACAAAGATAAATAACTATAATAACCTAATGCATGTTTGTAAGACAAGCCTGAGTATCCCCTAGTACTTTGTGTAGTCTGAAAGGTTATATCATCATTGAAACAAAGTGCCAGATTGTTGCAATTTTTATACTCAACAGGGAACAACTACATTTTTGAGTGCCACCTAGTAAGCTGCTTCTGCCAGTAAAACGAGGTCATGGGAGGTTTATGAAGTAGAGTTAAGATTTATGTTGGAACCTTATCTGAGCAATTTCAGTTTTTCTGGCTTTTAAGGTTTTTGAACTACAGCCTTCTAATTTCCTGACCTTCAAATATATTTTAAGCTTAAATTTGAAATTTGTCACTATCAAATTCTGGTTTCTTGTTATAACTGTACCAGTCTTAGTTTTAATAGTTTAATAGTTTTAATTAATGTAATATACAGACCTTACGCTATCTTAAAGATTTTGGGGGGAATAACTATTGCTGTCACACAAAGAGAAGGATAGGTACTATGCCCTAGTTTTAAATACTTTCTTTCAATCTACTTTGACCAACAGTTTTCTCTACCACTTTATAATTTTTCATAAGCATTTTTGGCATGTATTTAATGGGACATTCCTGTGTTCCAACCTATACTTAATGTGGTTAGATAGAAAGGAGTCTGGAAAATGCAGGTTGTTGCTTGTACAGAATATATACTCTTTAATCTACATGTTCATATTCACTGTACTGTGGCCAAATTTTGTGATAACTTATCGCCCGAGCAATCCCACTGATTTTACTGGAAGTGGCTGGGATGCAGTGCAGAATCCAGCTTTAAAGCTGTAATGAATATTTCTCTTTCTGCAGTGGTTCCAAAGAAGTTTACTGCTGTTGAACATCAGTGAGGATACAAGAATACAAGGAATGAGGAAGGGCTGAAGAGAATATTTAGTAGAAAATACTCAGTCTTCAATGCAGAGTCATGGGCAGCTATTTTTCTCTAGCAACCTGTCAGAAAGGAATAAATATTTATATCCCTCCCATTTTCCCACACTGTGTAAAGCCAGTAGAAAAATGAGGAACCTTCTTGCAGTTCCATACACATAACAGATGGCTTGTGAACCTGTCCACAAGTCTGTTAGGACTTGCACACTTACTGTAATGGATATTTCTTTGTTTGGGCTGTCCCCCAAAGCGGACGCCAGTGGGGATGCTGCTCCCTGCCAAGAGAAGCCATGCAGAAGGCTTAATAGTCGACCTGCGGGAGACGCTGAGAGGCTCGAGAGTCAGCCTCTGGAGGCTAGCTTACTCCCTCTGCCAACCAGACCAAAAACCCACCATCAAGTAAAACCGCCATCAGTCCTGGAGGACCCCATCACGCCCATTAGAATTTGAGTCAAATACCTTAACCACTCAGCCATATAAACTGAGGACTGGCTCCATAGCGCAGGGGTTAGAGCACTGGTCTTGTAAACCAGGGGTTGTGAGTTCAACTCTCACTAGGGCCTTGGTAACAGATTTTGGCTGGGCCTGATGTTCTCCAGTGGTGAGGTGTGTGACCTTGCACTCCCTATGTGTATGGAAATATGCTTATGAGTGTGAATATAATGTAACTGAAATATGCCTTATGCAAAAGGTCTCTTCTAAGGTATCATTGCAAAGCTTATAATCTACTGAGTGTGTTCATCTTATTTGTATGACTCTATCATTCTTGTATCTGAAGCCAGAGATATGAAGTATTACTCTGAAGTCCTAGTGTAGTTAAGCAAAGCATTAATGGTGGTTTAGAATCTTGATGGCTCCCATTGACCAGGACAATTGGTTGTAAATGGCTCTCTTTACTTGTAAGCTTTCCTGTATACGTGGGTGCCAGCCAATGAGTAATGAAGTCTCACAGGACATGTAAACATGTCACATGATACCAGAAGCTATCTTAAACCCGGTGCCCTTCCATTTAGAAGGAAGAGTGGAAACCCAGAGAGACAAAGGATTCCTGCCATGTGCCAAGGATATAAAAGGGGGTGGAACAGAAGAAAAGGGGCGGCAGTCATGAGAAAACCCCTTGTGACCACCTGAGCTGGAACTAACAAGAACTGTACCAGGGGAAAGGATTGGGCCCAGATTAAGAAGGAGTCTTATCTGTGAAAGAAGCTTATTGGACCATCTCTGAGAGTGAGATTTACCTGGATTCAGTTTCTTAAACGTATGAGGCTGAGACTTGCGTGTTTTGCTTTATCTTGCTTGGTAACTTACTTTGTTCTGTCTGTTATTACTTGAAACCACTTAAATCCTTTCTGGCGAGCACCCAAAATCTGGCCCAGCAGAACATGGACTTCTTGGGACATCGTCTATGCGCCCGCTGCCTTGAGCGTGTGACCATTGCAGGCGCAGCATCACTTAGGTAGGCATGGTCGGGGAGGGGAGACGGGAGACCAAGAGAAGATCGATAGTCAGCCTTTGGAGGGTCCTATCCTGCGCTGGGCTCAGCTGCTAGTCCTGCCTGGGCTCTTCCCCTGCAGAGCCTCCTGTGCTGAGTTACAGCCACTCCTATATTTCTCTCCGAGCTGCAGGAAGCTCTGCAAACACCCACCACCATGTCCCTCCCCCACTTCCTGCACCCATGTCCGGGGGGTTAGGGGGAGCTGCACAGTGATCTCCCACCTCTGTGCAGCTAGTGGCTTGTTCTCCCAAATGCCATGCTGGAACCTCCACATTTATTTGACAAATAATATTTGCAGAATTTTAAAATATTGTGTGCAGAATTTTTAATTTTTTGGTGCAGAATGCCCTCAGGGGTATGATTTACCTCGGCCGCCTAGCTCATGACCCCTGCCTTTGAAATCCACTGGCATGGAAGGCCAGTGCTGCACTGCAACACAGAGGGCCGGCCTGGGTGCACAGATCCCTTCGTATCGGGAGCAGAGCGTGGCTGGTATGGAGCCGCCACTCAAGCAGAGCACAGCTCATGTTCGTGGGGAATCTGGCTCTAAAGACTTTGTATAAGTCCTGGCTCAGGGTTTTGTGCGTAGCAGAACAGCAGCCTCGTTGCCACCTATGGAAAGTGGGCCCTCGACCCAAGACTCTCTCCCTTTTCCCAACAACTCTGCTCCCGGTGGCCCTTCAGTGGAATGGTCAATGTGTCCTCAGCCCAGGTGTGATGAATGAAGTGCAGAGGAGTTCCTTTTGATGGACACCCAGCCAGCCAGTTAGCTGTAAAATCCCTCTTGGTAGTTGTTCTCTGCTTGCTTTATCTGTCCTTCCTGGGGTGGCTGAAAACATTGGCGTGAAACTGGTGCACAGCTTCTGGATTTGCTGCCGCTGCTTATGCCCAAGGGTCATGGAGAGGCTCACCTCTTCCACACCACCATTGCTTTTCCCATTATAATAGACTCCTTCAGGCCACTCAGCTTTGTCTCTCTCCTGGGCTGTAAACTGGAGAACCTTGATGTCTTAGGAATAAAAAGGCTTTAGAGAATTAACATGGTATACTTTAGGTATACTGAAAGCAAATGAAAAATTCCCCCGTCACTATGACAAATCTCCTGAGTTTGGGAGTCTGACTCCTCCTGATGGTTGAACACTAAGGCTTAGCAATGCAGAGATTCTGCACTGCAAGCACCACAGCCTTGCCTCGCACCAACTCCGTGATTACCGGGCTACAGCGGTCACGTCTACACTGGGGCGCTCGGGTTTAAGGCTCCCAGTCATACTGCAGCCCCCAGGTCAGCGGCCCCAGCAGCGCGACCAACATAAGGGCAGACAGAGCCACGTGACATTCGCTAATGCGCATGCTCAGAAACTACAAGGTCTCGGAAGGAACGTGTTCAGGGGGTGGCGCCACCGGCCTCTCTCTGGGAGGGGAGGAGGAATCGCGACGGCTTGCGGTGGGGGGTTGCTTTACCGCTCTATGTCGTAACGGCCTCTGACCCAGCCGTAAAGCCCCACTCCCAGCGATGTCGTTGGATCTGGGGAGTTTTAAAGTGAAAGGCGCCAGAATCCGCTGCTGGCCGCCGGCACCATGGCGAGGGCTGGCGCCGTGCTTGGGGAGCTCAGCCTCATGGACAAAGGCATTGGGAGGTGAGGGAGCCGCGGGGAGCCCCGCCGGGGGCGGGGAGTTGCGGGCTTTCCCCCGCTGGCTGGGCGGAGGGCTCCCAGGGACCTCGCCGGCGGGAGTCCGAGGAGTGGTCGCTAGTGCGGGGCGGAGTGCGCCCGGGCGGGGGGGTCTCAGGAGGAGCGGGAGCGATGATGTCGCTATTTCGATAACGGTGGGGCTCGGGAACAGGAGCAGGGAGACCTGCTCCTGCTGGATAGGGTCCGCTTTGGCGTCCCCCCAGGAGCGGGGCCTGCATGAGAAGGGCGCACTGGGCCCCGGTATTGCCAGTGCACTTTCAGAGCTCACCTACACTCGCAGGAAGGGGCAGAGCTGTGACGAGCCCTATTGGATTTGCCTTTTGTGTTCTTCGTGCATCCATTTCACATCCCCTTGCCATTTATTGTAGTCTGTCATTTATAGCGATTATGTGCTCCATTTTCCTGGACTGTATTTTAAAGAGTTTTCCATTGTACTAATTGTGTGACCTACACTGCCTTTGTTTCTGGATTAGAAATGCTGCACTTTCTGTTTAACACTTTAGCTCCAGTTAATAGGTGCTCACGCTTAGATACTGTTGTCAACGTTACTTGAGCTACTCCATAATCTTTTATAGTGGGGTGTTAACGTAAATCCGCTTCTAAAAGTAAGCCGAGTAGCAAATCTTAAATCACTTTGCCTACAAAGGTTGGTATCAAGTACATATTAAATATTAAAGTGCCTAAACAATAGCACATTTCTTTGCTTCACAGACTTGATAGTCTTTTAAAAACTTTTAGAAATAGAACCTCAGTATAAAAAGACCTAAGTCCTTCTACTTGAGCCTGGGCAATAACCTGGCTGTAGTCAAACAAACACTTTTGAACAGAGACAGAAATATGCTCTTTGAGGACAAAAACCAAGGCGGCAAGTTCTTTAGTACCCTAACTAAACTCTACAGTTTTTCCTAATTGTCCACCACATTTAAGATGAGAGCATTGTAATTAATGTAGGTGGCTAGAACAGAATTTTTGTTTTAAGCATGTTTTTTATGAGATACAGTGTGAGCAGTAGGCGTGGTCTACATGGAAAAAATTAGGTTGATTTAACTACAAGAGTTGGTTGTGAAAAATTCACACCCTATAGCAGAGTAGTTAAGTTGATCTGAGGCTCCATCTACACTAGAAACTTCAAACTGCTGCTCCCGCAGCAGCACTTTGAAGTGCAAGCGAGCGCTGGGAGAGAGGTCTCCCAGTGCTCCTGGTAATCCACCTCCACGATGGGAGTAACACCCCCCTGAGCGCAGCAAGTTTCAGTGCTGTAAAGTGGCAGTGCACCAGCATTGGGAGCTGTGTTCCTTGTGCTGGTGTTTATTTTTGGTTTTGTTTAGAGAGAGAGCTCTCCCAGCACTGCGCCACAACCACACAAGCCATGTTAAAGCACTGCCGCAGTAGCGCTTTAGCGTTGCCAGTGTAGACTAGCCCTCAGATACAGAAAAGGTCTACTAACTTTTAGCTTTTTGTGGGAAGGAGGGCTAAAGATACTGGTAAGTATAGTGGATTATTTTCAAGTTTAAATATTGAGAACCTTAAATGTAAGGCAGATTATTTTGATTTGCTATAGTACACTATTCTACTTGAATAAAATATTTTTTTAAATAGTGATGTGTAAAATTTGTGATTTGCACCCCTTAAAATGTTGGTTAATTAATTTGAGATTTAGACATGTTTTATAAGTTAATTATCTTAAGACATCTTAATTAATACTGGGTATTTTCATTTATAGCTTGTTGGAGATAACTCTAAGTTCAGAACTTCACACAATCAACCTACATTGTAACCAAATCTCGAAGATTGAAGGGCTTGGCCATATCCTGAATTTGCAGCATTTAGACTTGTCATCTAATCAAATAAATCAAATCGAAGGACTAAGTACCCTAACTAATCTTCGCACTTTAAATTTATCCTGTAATTTGATAACAAAAGTAGAGGGTTAGTATATTTTTTTGTTTTCTTTCCCTTTAACATTTTATGAGCCTCTTCTGAAATAATTGTGTTGAGGTTTGATTCAAGAAAGATCTTAAGCCTGTGATTGAAGTTAAGCATGTGCTTAAACCCCATTGAAGACAAAATCCCGTATTACATATTGGATTAAATTGAAGAAATAATAAACAAATCATTCTAAAGGACATCATGGCAATATTTCCCAGTTGATTATTTAAAGTAGGTTAAAAAGTTTATTTTAAAACGTTGATCTTCATTCTTTTTAAATAATACCAACCACAGTGTATCATAATAAACATAGTTTATATTTGTCATTTATAGTGTCTAGTCTGTCTTCCTTATTTTACCAGTCAGGCATGTTTATCTCCTGAGTATTTTTTTTAAAGCTCTTGCACTAACTTTTTCCCCCCACTTTGTTTAGGACTGGAAAAGCTACATAATTTAACTAAACTGAATTTGTCATACAACCGCATACATGATCTTACTGGTAAGTGGATCTGGCAGTAATGTTTTCACAATTAATATAAAATATCTGACCAAATGTAGTCGCAAAGAACTAAAGGATAAGAAATGCAGGACATTGGATGTCTCAGGAATTTACTACCATTGGAATATGAAGCTTTTAATCTTTAGAATATAGGTTCAAATCCTGACTAGGTCACTACTGGCTGAAATTAATTACCATTTAACAATTAGGTGGCTAATGTGAAATGTATTAATAATTTTAAAAGAGAGGTGCACAGTCACTTGAACCACCATTTGCAATAGACCTATGTTCCTCTTGTTGGTAGTATCATCAGAGAGACCAAAGATTGTAGACATGTTTAAATACTTTTGCTGAAGCAGAGTGGGAATCTTGAGTTGCTTGGTGCTGTAACTGTGCTGTCAATCTTTCATGTACAATGAGCACTATATTCACTTTTAGAAAAACAAATACAAAATTTTTTAAACACGGGAGAGTTCAGAAGTAGTACAGCAGGAGGGAGGCCTGGGTTTTATTTTCATTTCTGCCACTGTCTTGCTGTGGTAACTTCATGTGTAAAATGCAAATTCTTCCCAACTTGATAAAGCACTTCAAGATATTCTGTATCTGGGTATCATAATTCAGAGCATTATTACCAGGAGAGTACTATCATAATAGTTCTGTTATGTGAAACCTTTCATCTGAGGTTCCCAAATAACGTTTTTAATCACTTGCCCTCACAACACCCCTGTGAGGTAGGCGTCCGACATTTTGCATATTTTAGGTACTTTTTGAACACAGAAGAGAACAGCCTCTCTGAAAATGAATTTTTAGGCTAGCTTCCTGGAGTAGACATCATATCTTATTTTTGGTCACAGCATGTAGGCAGCAAATTCAAAGTATATGCTGTTAACAGTAATATACAATGATAATGAGTCATATCAAGCTGTCTTGGCACTAAATAGAGAAAATGTTCCCAGTGGTGCTTGCAGTATTTATCATCTACAAAACATACAAGCCTGACATCAACACACAAATGTATTTACACATGGTATGTGTGTTGCCACTACTGTTGTGAGAGCACCATCATGAAATCTTTGCATTTAATTTTGTCTGCAGTGATGCACTCTTTGCTGGTGCAATGCCATTGTGTATGGAAATTGCAGACATCATAGCCCTGTCAGTTGAACTGACCTTCCCATCACAGTGCCATAGTGATTTTCGATAAAACCACTGGGGGCGTGGGGGGAGCAGCTGGGGCTGGGAAGAGCTGGGTGGGGGGTTGGGCAGAGTCAGGCATGGGACCACTGGGTGACAGAGCAGGGATGGGGGTAGCAGGTGGGGTGCAGAGAAGGGAAGGAGCCAACCTGGGCACAGGACCACTGGAGGGAAGACTCGAGATCAGACTTGGGATTCAGCAGCTGCTGGTCCAACATCTGCAGCAAAGGCACTGGTAGCCCCCCGCTGGGCACCAGACAGGCTTTGTCTGGGGTCTGCCAGGAAGGAGAAGGGCAGGGTGGGTCTGAGAAGGGGAGGGTGTTGCGATGACAGCACTGGGGCCGGAGGAGGGGTGTGTGGTTTTTAAAGCTATTTTGATTTGGGGCTGGTGGCTGTTCTTTGGGGTCATGTGGCTGATCTCATTAGGGGATTGTTGCTGGTATTTGGAGATGGGATGGGGTGATGGGATGATTGGAGATCAGGGCTTTGGAGATGAGTTGGGGGTGAGGATGTGTTGCTATTGGACCCTTGTAGAGGGAACAGTGATGGAGTCTCACCAGAGGATTTATGTATGTTCAGTAATAATCCTGATGGATGCTCCATAACTGACCATTTTTAAATCAAGATTTAAAAGATCTGCTGTGGGAATTATTTTGGGGAAGTTCCATGGCCTGTGTTATGCAGGAGGTCAGACTCACTAGGTGATCACAATGGTCCCTTCTGGCCTTAGAATCTATGAATTACATATGTTCAACTAGGGATCACTTCATCCTCTTTCAGCAGGTCAGCAGCAACTGAGGTATTACTCGGCAGGAACCATAAGCACAGTAGCTGATTATCTATGATGTGTTCTTGTACTAATAGGCAGTATTTAGACCTTGAGAACCAAAGACAAAATTTACATAAATGCAGTATTTTAGCATGCTTACTTCATTAGCTACCTTCACCTGTATTATGTTTGCAAATCTATATCCCACTGAAGAATATTTTACATTGTGAAATTTACCAGTATAGCAAATAACTATAGAAATAGCTTTGTGGTCTTCTGTCAGACGGTTGACATTCTTTTAATGAACTTCTTGTCCATTTTTTTTTTTACTCTCTTTTTAATTAAACCTGTAGATTTGTAATCCTCATGCTTAATTTGGCCATGAATACTAAAATATATAATCCAGTGATGGAAACATGAATTAATATGTAGTCAGATGACACAGGGCTTACTCTTACAAGCAACTTGCAGGATCATGACCCAAGTTTCACAACTGTGAGGCAAATGCAGACTACTTCTTAGGGTATGTCTACACTAGAAACTTAATTTACAACCATGCAGTAATTACTGTGTTGGTGCATGTCTATACTACCCTTCTTGGGTCAGTGGTGGGTGTCCTCACCAGGAGCACTGCCACTGACCTACAAGGGGCAGTGTGGGCAGCTGAGAGCCTGGTCTCTCAGTCCGCTCTCAGCTCCCTCCTGGAAGCCCGGCTGCCCAAAAGGCTCCTAGTGGACTAATGCCCCCCCTCCCTGTTCCCCACCTTAGTGGTTTCAGATAGTACACATGCAGCGGAATTGGAGGTAGTGGCAACTAGACATGAGGGAGCACTGTTTTCACAGTGCTGAGTCTTGTCTTAGTAAGTTTCCTGTGCGATAGTGCTTGTGAGGGAGAGAAGAGGAGGAGTTGGTTGGGGGTGGAATACGGGGGAGCTACTGCTGAGTAAATTCCCATGAAGGCATCCACTAAAGTAGCCTTCCTGGAGCTGCTCTATTATTGTACTATTTACAATGTCCATAGAAGTACAGTAATTTTTTTTTAAATTAAAACCTTTTCAATGAACTATTTCCAAAATAAGAAGTGTGATTAGACTTATTTTTAGTCACATTTTTAATCCTACATATCTCTTTAAGGATTCATTTACACAATAAATATAACTTTTATTCTAAGTGCTGGCCCTAACTAGGCTGAATAGAGTGTAAACTGCAATCTTAGTAATGCACTTTGCATTTACTAAAATAGATCTTCAAGCAGAATATTCTCTATTTTTAAACAACTGATTTTTTTTTAAACTGACAATATAATCCCTCTTAAAAGTTACTTCTCAAAATTAACCTTAATGCAGTATTGTCTTATAATGGATAAATCTTGGGAGGGAAGTGGGGCAAATGTTGGATAATTTCAGGGTGTAAAATTTTAAAGTATTTTTTTTGTTGATAGCTTTCCGGTAAAATGCCATATACCAACTTAGGAAATGTTTGTTCTTAAATACTTATTTGTAATAGAAGTCACTGCTTTGTATTTTTCTAAATTTTACAGGATTTCTAGATCTTCGGGGAACCTGTCATAAAATTAGTCACATTGATCTCTACAGCAACTGCATAAATAGTATTAACCATTTACTCCAATGTATGATGGGACTGCACTACTTGACCAGTCTTACTTTAGAAAAAAATGGAAAGGGCAATCCAGTCTGTGACACAACAGGTATGAATAATATACTAGATAATTACTTTGAACTCTAGTTACTGTCCAAACATCAGTGGCTTCTGTGTCTTGTAAACCTGTGATCTAGTTTCTGCAACTAGTAGCTTGATTCATAAATTATGGCCAGCCATCAAAAACCTAAATTCTGTCATACTGTGGTGACCTTTGTGATCAAATCTCTCTACTCCCTGATTCATTCTGTCAAAACCATTGAAGTTTTTCTTCTTTTCTACCTATACAATATACCATGCATGCTGAAAGTAGTCTTTTTTTTCTTTTTTTTTTTTTTTTATTACTATTATTTTTTGCTAAATTTAAACATTAAGGCCTGATCAGAGAAACTGATTATTTTCAAGAGCAGCGGTTGTCAAAGGTCAGCTGAAAACTGGCTGGTCATCTGGTGCTGCCTGTTCTTGTTTCCAGCTGCGAAATAGCATTAAGACATCTAAACACATTAATTGGTGTAGCAGGGATTTTAGTCAGTTGCAAATGGGCATAGAGGAGTTCTATGAAACAGTCTGTATTAAAATGTGGATCACACTGTGAACAAAATTTGAGAACTAAAAAAAATTTATCTTCAGGTCCTTAATAGAATTGTACCGGGGTGTTCTCAACATGTTCAGAGAAATGTCATGATATAACTAAAATATGACTCTGTTCTGCATGCTGGTGATGAGTGATACTACTTATGAGATGCGTGCATAACTGATAACTTAAGGAATCAATTATGATCCTCTAAGAACTAAGTTTGTCCCAATGTATTCAGTGGTACCATTCCAGGACACAGTGAGCCTGAACTAAAATTGTGAATTAAAAGAAACAATTAAACTTAATATGTAGTAGACTGATTAGGAAAAAGCATTTTTAAATATGACAGGATTAAACTGAAAATATTAGTACAGAAAGAATGCCTTGGATAAATGTTATGCTGATAATTTTGAGTCACACTTCAATTATCTTTAGCATGAAGGTGTTTATAACAGTTGCCAGTAATGAATACTATAGTTAAGGTTGAAAAAACAGTTTCTGTAGTATACATCTGGAACTGCAGGTTCATACTGTCCAAAATCTTATCTTCAGTCCAAACAGTGATCCATGTTTGGTTTCTGCACAGAGATGACATTTTTGGAAAGCTTGTGCAAAATCTGTGCCTTTGTTGCATTTAAAAAAAAAATCAGTGATTTAAAAACAAAAACAAAAATTGAAAAAAATTGGATTTTTTTATATAAACCATTTGAAAATAAGACAAGCTATGTTAAAATAATTTAAATAAAAATGTAATATTAAAGCAGTATATGTTTGTTGCTGAAGTTGTAAAGAAAGAAAATCAAACTGCTGGCTAAGCACTGAAGTCTCTGGAACCAGTTTGTTGAAGTGCTACTTCAGCCTTTGACAGCAGTAGCTTCATTGGCAGGTGCTAAGTGTCACAGTTTCAAGGAGTTACTCCACCTTCTGTGGTCTGCTCCAGGTATGCCCCTCAGGTTCCTCTCTCTGTCACTTCACTCTGGGTAGGGACCCACGTCCCACTCCTTTCTGAGCAGTGGTTTGAGGCTGCAGTACCCTTTCACTTCACTGTGTTTATTCCACACAGGCTTGACAAACATCCAGCCTCTGGACAGTGACAGGTTACTGGTAAAATATTTCTTTCAAAGTAGAGTATATTTATTTAGGTACAAAAGCATACAGAGAAAATGTACAGAACAGTAAGAGATGTAGATGAATACTAAACATATCACACATCAGTTTTATGGGGACCATGGCAGGTTTAATTCTTCCAGCTCTTCAGCCGGGCTAGGACACTCGTGGACCACAGATCAGGTCTGTTTGTTGAATCCAAAAGGAAAGCCCCTCTGTCAGGTTAAATGAAACCTTTATGCAACAAAAACCTTTTGTTTTCTTGGGCCTCTGGTACCTGTTTGAACAGTATATATATCAATCACCCCAAGGGTGATCCTTCTCTGGAGCTGTGTACAATCCCAGAGACTGCAGTAATCACCCCACGCTGTTTTTAGTTCCTGGAAGAGCTGTGGTAAAGCTCCCCTGTGGAGTGAAATAATTCCTAACTCACAATGATTCACAAAATAGTCATATATTTAATATAAACTTAATACAAAGATAATATATCTGGTTGCAGTATCTGTTACACAGAGAATATTTTCTTCATTTCAGTTTAATTAGTTCAAGTCAATGACTAGTTTATTGAAAGTTAAGAAATTTATTGGGAGTTGAAAAAAGCAGGAAAACTTGTTTTTCCTCTTCCAATCGGTGAATAAAGAGATGAGATTCACTAGGTCTGAAATCTTAAAAGGAGATTGTTTCTAGTCACCATCACTTCCGCTCCCCAACAACAGATAATACTTCCTTTTGCTTAATAAATTCAGTTGGTTTATCAAAACACGTCTTGTATTTTTTCTTATATATCCAGGACATACAAGGTAGTTTTATTCAATCCTCATGCAAACATTGGTGTAGCATGCGTACACTGGGGTTTGCCCAGTGCAGCTACATCACTGTAGCTACAACAATGCAAAAAAAAAAAAAAAAAGCCCAGTGTGGTTAAGGCTTCAATTATCAACCTCCTGGAGGATTTTGTTCTATAACGTTTCCTGTTGACTGGCTGCTTTATACTGGGGGAAGGCATTTGTGGCTCTTGCTTTTAATGTTGTATATTTTATTTCTAATAGAAGTCTTGGTGCCTAGAATCTGGCAGGCATCTTTTATATTTAAATTGAAATAAATTTATGAATAATTCACCTAAAGGTTACAGAGAGATCATCCTTCAGACTTTGCCTCAGCTAACAGTCCTTGATGGAAGGAATGTATTTGGTGAACCAGTAAACTTGAAAGAAGAGAATTCATCAGATTTGCAATGTTTAGAAGGTCTCTTGGATTGTTTGGTCTCATCCAGTCCCCCCTGCCATGAAGAACAGGTGCTCTCACTGCTATTTTTCAAGTGTAAAAACTGTACTAACTTAATTATTGCTATGTTGGATATAATTATTGAATGTCTTTTTTATTTATTTAAGAGTTGTGTTAACTTGCGAGTGATCACCCCTCATATTGATAAGGTGTTAGCTCAGTTTCGACAACGTGCAAGTATACCAACACAAAGTACCTTCAGTTCTTCTTCAGAACCAGTCTCCTCTTCAGAAGCAGAAAGGGCTAAAATTAATAATGACTTATACAGTGAGATGAGGATCAAAAAACTAGAGGATCAAATTTCACAGCTCTTGCAGAAGGTAACTAGTCTTAAGGTACATCACATTTACACAAAAAGGCCTTTTTTATGTTTCAGATGTGCATCTGTGATAAAAATCCAGGCCTTGCTGGCTGATGTCGGTGTGGCAGAGTGAGGAGAGAAATGTGTATATTAATGTGTGCATACTAATTTTAGAGGTAATCAGATGCCATAAGTGATGAAGGGACAATATAAGAACATTCGTAAACTTGAAAAACTGTAGACAATACTTACAACAGATCATAGGAATTTGCATACTGGATCAAATGTGTGGTCCATTTAGTCCATTATGCTGTCTGTTATCTGATCATGTTGGGTATGAAGTTAATATTTTTCTTTAATCCTTTGACACATGCCACAAAGCAGTCAGAAATATGAAAAGTGATAAAATCCTAGCACTGTGAAAGTTAATAATGCTACAAAATAATGGTCCAATTGGTTTGAATTTACCTTTGGGGGAGGGCGGGATATTTTCCAGTGTATAGTGGTGGTTGTTTTTTGTTTTGTTTTATAATGATAGTACATGGTGTCCCTGACATATTTATAAGATCTTGGCTAAATGCACATAAGCAATAGATGCAGTTGTTTTCCATGTCCACCAAGGGTAGGACTAGAACTAATTTGCGGCAAGGGAGATTTCCAGTAAATGTTAGGACCGCTTTCCTAACTATAAGGATAATTTAGCAATGGAGCAGGCTGTCATTGGTGGCTTTTAAGAATAAGTTAGCCCCTCACAGACAAAATGTTTGTCTAGGTATGTTTAATTCTGCCTCAGTGCGAAGGGGATGGAGTAGATTACCTCTAGAGGTTCCTTCCAGCCTTACATTTCTATGATCTCTGGTTATGAACAAACTTGGTAAAATAAATTAATACATGAGGTGCTGTCTGACACCTACATCTGTAGAGAGTTGAACCAGTATAATTTCACAGGGCATGATTTTGGGGCACATACTTTTTGTTCAATGCTGGGCCCTAATCCTCAGAAGATGGGATGAACTAAAATAGAGGGTCTTCAGTTTTGTAGATCCTCCATCCTGATGTGGGAGCAAATTATTAGTGTACTTTATTCCCATGTTTATGTTAACTTTATATTGGGGATTATTTTTTTTTCCTTCCATGTGAACAGAAAATAGTTAAGAGTTTTAACTATTCCTTATGAGAAACTACTTTTTAACAACCTTCCTTGGTAACTGCAAAAGTTTCAAGGAGTAATGAGTAAGCAATTACACATGATCTGGCACACTGTTCTGCCAGCATAGCTAGATTTCCTGCATGGAAAGGAAAGGCTGAAATGGTTGGCTGACAAAGGGGGAGAAATGTAGCTAATTAGCTAGAGTCTGTGGAATCTTCATTAGTTAATCTACTTCTGTCAAAGCCATTTCATAAACCCTAATCCTTCAAAGTAGATTTGAAAAAAGTCACTTAAGTAACTTTATTTTATTTATTTTTTAGACTAACAACTTTTTACTTGTTTTTGTTCTTAGGTGTCTAATTGTTCAAGAACAGGCACTCCTTTGAAAGTTCTTAAAGCAAAGAGAGACACTGATCTGACTTCTGAGAGTGAGTGTGAAAGTGGAAAAGAGAACAACAGAAAGGTGGCTAAAAGAAGCAAGATCCCTAATTATTGTAAATCTACTTTGTCTACTAAGCACCATGCTAATCATCTGAAAGGCAAAATAACTGACAGGTACTTTCAGATTGGACACAAAAATATCCAAAAGGTTTTAAAAGATTGAGTACTTCCTGAATTAATTTAGCTCTAACTTGAAATTTTGTATTTGAGGTGATAAAGGTGCTTGATGCCTGTAGTGATGATTTTATAGCATTAATGAAGTTCCCAGTTTTTAGAAATTTCATTCATGTTCTCTTCATTGGTTAGTGCAATGTTTCCTAAACTTCTGAAAGCTTTTCCTCTTCAGGAAAATATAATCAATTAACCAGTTGTTGTGTTTTTCCTGTAACCCCATCAGGGTTGGGGGTTTTTTGTTTGATGGTTTAGTTGTTTTTGTTTTTTAACTCCATATTCTGCCTCTTTTTTTTCCTAATATTAGTCTTTCATGCCCTCCACTTTGAGAAATGATGGGGTAGATTGGTGCAGATTTTAATTTGTTTGTTTATTTATTTATTTATATTCTTACATGCTTTGCATAGTGTATGGTTAATTAACAAAGTTGACACCTGAAATATCCTCACTGGCATCTGAGTTAACTCCCATTTAAATGAACAGGACAGTTCATATCACATATTGCTTTAGG
The DNA here is from genome assembly GCF_013100865.1 of Trachemys scripta elegans. NCBI lineage: Eukaryota > Metazoa > Chordata > Testudines > Emydidae > Trachemys > Trachemys scripta. The sequence goes on from NC_048299.1 coordinate 235,343,439, forward strand.
CTCCATGAAAACTCAAGCAGACATTGCTGCATTGATATACTTGTCATGTTTTTGAAGGTTCTCTATAACCATGACAACCAAAGACATTTTTTTTTTAATGAAAGCTCAGACTTTGATGAAACGAATGTAGTCCGTTCATACATCCCTGGGTAGTCCTTTGTGCTTCCCACAGAGGGTCATGTCCAGTATTGTGGGAAGTATTGAATTAGTAGATGGCTGTGATGACAGATTGTACTGAACTCTGTTTTTCCTTCAATACATGCAGTACTTCCCTTTAAAAGTAAAACACTGTGGACAGAGTGATACTTAATTGCTATAACAAATGTGCTGATGAACCAAAATACTATAACTTCTAAAGTAACCCCGCATGAAGGCAAAGAATCTTCCTTTCAGTGCTGCCTTTGATCATTGGAACTTTCAGTTATGCTTGTAAGAAAATGTCAGTGTAGGTCAGACATCATACTTTAGAACCTACTTGATTTTTACAGGAGGGCAATTTCTACGTATGCTAGGACATTCTCAAGATACTTGAAAATCACAAAGTGAAAATATGATACATTTAATAAATGGATACAGAACACTTGAAAGGTTCAAGAGCAGTGGTGCTCAGTCTATGGGCTGCTTGCAGCCCAATCAGCACATAGCTGCGGCCCATGTGACAACCTCAGGGTCATACAGGTAGTATATATATATTGTGGTTGCAGCTCACATAACCTATCGAGAGCTGCATATGTGGCCCGCCATGGTAAATAGGTTGAGAACCACTGTTCAAGAGCATAAATATTAATTTACCAAAATACTGTAACAGTGTGATAAGTCTTACATGTTTATAGTGTATTTCATCGAAGGATCCCAAAGCATTTTACAAACTAGGTCCTGATCCTGCAACTGTGTCCTCAGAGCTTCATTGAAATGATTGGGCCTCCATGTAGATGGAATTGTAGATTCAACACCAGTATTGTTTCACCGATGACTTAAATGCTGTCACATAAAATACAACATTTCACAAAACCATTTTAGCAAAGGAAACAAGAATATTTTATCCAGTTGAAACTAGGAGCTGCAGATGGTCATAGTTAGTCAAAATGTTCTGCTTACTGGGGCTGCTGTTAAAGATCCTATGGCATACTGACTTCCTAGAAAGTAGGCTTGTAGAAAAAGAACCAAACATTGCGGATGTTCGTACTCTAGCTTTTTTCTAGTGCTTAAAACCAAGTAATGTACATATATTTAGAAAGTTTAAATGGAGTGACCCATATAACTTTAGGTTTGTTAGTCTGATGCTAATCCTAAACAAAATCATAGAAAGATTGGTATAGGTTGCAGTCAATTTAAAAAAAAAGCAAAACATTGCGATTAATGTTAGTTGGTAAGGCCTTATGGAGAATAGGTCTTGTCTAACTTGACAGCATTTTTGATGAGTTTACAAGTTTGATAAAGGTAACTGCTGACAAACTATGTGAAAGATTTAACTTTGTGTTGTGCAACATTCTGATTTGGGGAGGAATTAATACTATACAAAAATCAAACTGGCCTAACTGAAAGCTCAAAAAGAAACTAAGGCCATGTCTTCACTACGGAACTAAATCAGCACTGCTGCAATTGATGCAGTGGCATCAATTTAGCAGGTCTGAAGACCCATTAAGTCGATGGGAGAACACTCTCCCATCAATTTCTGTACTCCACCTCCCCTAAAAGACTAAGGTAAGTCGGCAGGAGCACGTCTCCAGCCGACACAGCACAGTATGGCCTAAGGGGGGGAGGAAGCATGAAGTTTCTTGGCCCAGTGTTATTTATTATCTTTTTCAATTATATGAAAGAAAATATAAAATCACTGCTGGTTAAATTTGTAGATGATACAAAAATTGGTGCTTCTCATTTACTACTCACTAATTTAGTTATACAGAGCTACCTATCGCCTATTAAGCTGGTTCATTTGGACAACATGGTTTAACTTAGCCAATTGTAAGGTCATGCATTTAGAAACAAAGAATGTAGGTCAAACTTTTGGGACTTTATTCTGGAAAGTGGAGACTTTGCTAAGGACTGCAAGTTCAGGACAGTTAACCATTTTCTGTAATAACTCCACTTACGGTAAAAGGTTAAATAGCACTAGTTTATGACTTCACATGGAAATAGTTGGCTGTTAGTATTTGTTTCTCTTGTATTTACCCCTTTCTATGATTCATACATATATTTTTTTTAAAACAGTATTCTTTTCTTATGTTAAGGTATCTGTAACCCACATTTTGGAAATCAAATTGGTTATTGATTCATCTGTGGCTTGTGAATAATATAACTTCCACAGTTAGTAATTCTTTGGATTTCACTAAGGATGAGTAAATTTTGATTTTTTTGGAGCCCAAGAATAGATTATTTCAAAACTGTTTCCAGAATCTTGACTAATCCAAAAGGTCACAGAAAACCTAATCAGTATTCTGCAATAACTCAATTGCTGACATTTTATCTATGTACCAAGCATCCAGGTAGACTGCTTATATACCTTAATATATGTGTACTTACATTTATTTATACTTTGTGGTCCTTAGTTTTTCTTTATCATCACACATTTTAAATCCTATGTTCTTGCTTTTTCTCTCCTGCCTAAGGAAGGGCATGTGTGTGTTTTTTGGTTTGGTTTGTTTAAAAAAAAAAAAAAAAAAAGAAAGAAAGAAAAAAGAAACCCACACTGCTGCTGTGTCAAAACCTTTCCTTGGGTCACTGTACAAACTAAAAATGTGGATTCCCCCCCCCCACCCCAATTTGACCTCCCCCTTATTTTTGTGAACAAAGAAACAAATGATTAGACTCATTCATGTGATTCTATGTAGGACACCGTTTACTTTTTCTGTCTCTGTCCTTGCCAAATACTTGTTTCTCTTCCTTGCCTATTGAGCATCTCCATTTAGGACCCCAAAAGATACTTGTATCTACTACTTGAACTGGATTTGACCCTAACATCCTCCTCTACACCTTTATGGAATGGAAGGCTACTGTGCTGCTGCAATGGTCTTTGCCCAGTTGTTAGATCTTCAACCATGAGTGAATACTCCTTCTGCTTTTAGTGGCTGTACTGAAGCACCTGTCTGAGAGTATGTCCACACTTCAAGCTCGGGGGTGTAATTTCCAGCCTGAGGAGACTCGCTCATGCTAGCTCTGATCAAGCTAGCACTCTAAAAGTAGAATGTAGTAGGAGCAGCGGGAGGGGCCAGCTGCCCTGAGTATGTGCCTGTCATCTTGGATAATAACTACTTTTCGTGTTTGATGATCGCTATACTTGCCAGCTTTTTAATTATGTCTTAGTGTCATTTTCATGCTAACTGTGAGATATAAAAAGTGAAATTTAGAATGTAGTTTAATACCAATGGTCTGACCTTAAAATCAAACCCCTGAAATTCTCTTACTACATTTAGATTGACAGAATTTCTATAGACAACCATTAAATGGCTTTCAAAATAACATATCCATGAGTACTGCATATTTTTACAGTTAACCTTCTAATTATAATTGTCATTTCCCATTCTGTTTAGAATTCGTTCCCCTAAATTTAGATGTGCAGTTCAGTATAGTTGACTCTTCCAGCTTCTAATATCAGCAGATGTTTTCTGATATAGGAGCTTCTGACACTTGATGTCATTACTGTGTAAAGAGACATTTAACTTTGTACACTTCTTAAGTACATTGACTTTTCTACCACTTCAGGGGAGAGGAGCAGAATTCCTTAAAGCTGAAGTGTCTGCATTCTCAAATGAAAGAGAACTCTTCTTGTGTAAATTCAGCTTCAGAAACGCCAGACTTGGAAGTAGTGGGAAAATCAGCCAAGAAATTGATGGGAAGACCAAAGAGTCAAATAAGAAAAACAGAAGACGTGAATTCAAGTACTGCAGAGGAATCCACTTACAGGGTATGGTTTTACTTGCAATAAAGTAAATAGAAAAATGTAATTTTCACCTGCAGTAGAGCAAGTGTGAATACAAATGTTGCCCAAGGAAAATTCTAAAATGAGTTATGAGTAGGATTATGTTGCTAAACTGTTTTGTAAAAGTAGTGAAGTTTTTTAATAATAATAATAAAAATTAAAACAAACTTTTTAACAACATATTACTATGCATTTTGTGTTGTAATAAATTGTTAATGGTCACCTCTGCCAGAAAAGACTACTTCTACAAATTTATGCTCTGCCAGGATAAATCCTTCTACTGATAAGTAGAAGACAATAAAAAGCAAAGCCATAATGATATAACCCTCCTATACAAGTCAGCTGGCTGGGCTGGTGATTCTGTTAAGCTTTCCTACCTCAAGCAGATGAATGCATGGGCTGGCTGGCTGGACTAGATGTCTTACTGTGTTCTATTTACTCAATATTCTGTTGCTTACTCTGGTCTTCCATCAGCTTCCTGAAAGTACAAACAATTTTTATAAGCACTATTAACATAATTAAGCAGAAAAGCCAATCATTTTGTTAAACTTGAAGGTTTCAGAATGTGGGTTTTTAATATATTTTTGTTCAGGCACTAGTTCAAGAACTGGATCAGGAGAAAGAGAAGAGGTGGAAAGCTGAACAAGCTGAAAAGAAACTGAGAGACTATATCAAAGAACTGCAGAAACAGTCAAAAGAAGAAAAGGATATTCAGAGTATGGCTGTGTACACTACAGACAGGTAAAGGAAAAAGATGTTTAATCCAAGGCACACTGCTTATGTGGCTTAGAGAAATGAGGAAAGAGTTAAGCAGTAAACTTTCAAAATAATATATATATATATAGGGAATAATACCAGGACTTCAGTTGATTGGTTTACAGTGAAATCCCCTCTTTGAAAGTGTGTTCCTCGATCTTTTCTGTCCTCCAAATGGACAAAGTGGCTCTCGAATGGGTTATATACATTCAGTTCTCTTTCATTCAGGACTGGCACAGGGAGGAAAGAAAACACCCAGCCATTTCAAAGTAAACAGTTTTTAACATCTAGACTAGCATAGGTCATCTCATCCAAAAGCCTCAGGGGGCTGCAGGCGCATGTTGGTCCCTTCCGGGAGCAGTGTGGGGCCAGGGTAGGCAGGGAGCCTGTCTTTAGCCTCACTGCGCCTGCCACTGACTGGGAGCCACCGGAGGTAAGTTCCCCCTCCAGGAGCCAGCACCCCATACCTCCTCCTGCACCCCAACACTCTGTCCCAGCCTGGAGCTCCCTCCTGCACCCAAACTCCCTCCTAGAGCTTGCACCCCAACCCCCTGCCCCTGGCTCAGCCCAGAGCCCCCTCCCACACTGCGAACCCCTCACGAACCCCTGCCCCAGCCCGGTGAAAGTTAGTGAGGGTGGAGGGGAGCAAGCGACAGAGGTGTGGAGGGGTAAATGGGAGTGAACGGGGCTTTGGGGAAGGGGCGGGGTCGATCCTGGGTTGCCCTTTAGTTTCAAAAAGTGATCTTGGGTGTAAAAAGATTGGAGACCACTGTTTTAGTAAATATAATTAAGAGGGGAATGTATTTGTTATTGCACTAATGTTTAGGTTAAAGGAACTGATTTTGAGAGAGAGAAATACAAAAACAGGACTGCAAGCTGATATCCAGCAATTGAAGGATGAAACTGAAAGACTTACCAATGAGTTAAATCAAGCAAGAAATAAAGAGGAAGATCAGCGAAAGGCTCTACAAACTTTAGAAGAAACATTATCCAAGATGGAGACACAAAGAGTACAGCAACAAGCAACGGGGGTATATATTTAGCATTGGTTGCCTATAATAATGGGATGGCATCTAATAAGCAGATAAAAATACTAAAGAGCCCCTAAAAAATGTCACAAGCCTCAATTTCTATTTTTTAATTTTAGTCTTTACTGTGAAAATAAATCTTTGATTAAATATGCCATTTTAATTACGGTTCTTTCAAATTTAAAGAATGGGCAGGCAATAAAGTATTAAACTTGTATTATAAGATACATGGGTAAGGGTCAATCACTTCTTGACTCAATGGTGGTTTGTTTGTTTGTTTTGTTTTTCCCCCCAACAGTATGTGTTAATGAAAAGAGGCTTGTAAATAACCTAAAAATATGAATTCTTTAAATTGATAAAACAGGCCTTAACAGTCATACTGCAGAACTTAGACACAGGATAACTGCAAAAAATTTTTATTTGACAGAAAAAATGAATTGTATGCCTGTAAGTTTATGCAGAACAAAATAATAAGCAATAGTGTATATAGATGCTTTTTGATCATTAAAGTGGAAAAGCATGGTGATACTATGACCAAAAGAGGCATTGGATCTTTTTGGCTTTTATGTGGCACAAAGAGCAGATACTAGACTTGTATTGTTCATCAAATTATTTTACAAGTAGTCCAGGATTACTGAGAGTCTGGAATTGATCTCCAAATCCAAAGCATGTATCCTGCCTTTCATTTAGGAAGGGAAAGAACTAAATCCAGTACTACTCTTCCATATGTACAGGTTTTGGGGGTTGTTCGTCTTTTAGAAAGGTAATTATTTAGTGGTGCATAAAGCCCCTGATTTCTTTAGTGGTGGGAAGATCTTGGAATAAATCCTTACCATCTGGTAGCAGGGACACCTTATTACCTACAGAAAGAACAGTTTATTAGGTGAATACCTATCTACTGTTTGGTTCTTTAGAGTTTTATAGACCTGCATTGTTGAATAATTCTAGATTTTCAGATAATGGACAGGATTACTTTGAAACTAAATTTTCTTCTCAACAGTTCAGCTGTATTATTACTTTGCCTTCTCTTTCAGTTCAAATAATAGATATTTTTTAGCATATTTATAGAGTTCTTTTCCTCAATGCAGTGTTCATGCAGGAAATTATGTGCCATTGAAAATGCAGGGCTTTTATATATAGACACAGGGCATCTGGTATTGAGATTACCTTCCGCAAAACTATACCATCTCAAATTGCTTAATTACAGTATCACAAATGTCCTTTGACCTTCTGATTGATGTGATGATCCAATATCAATTGGGAAGATGGTGAAATAACTCCAGAGAAAACTGCACTCTAGTTTGCTTTTCTGAGAGCAGGAAACTAAACGGCTTGTTTTTGTTTCCCTTCCATCTCTACTCATTAAATCAATAATGCTTTAATTATTATTCCTTTAGAATGATAGTCAGAAAAAGTGCTTTGTTAATCAACTATTAACAGTTTTGGCACCCCAAGAAAGCAAAACCTCTGAGATTAGAGTTGAATAAAGTATGAAAGCTGAAGAGAGATCTGCCACAGTGCCCTGCCCTGTAGAGAGGGGAGGGTTGAGCTGCTACTGCTGAGTAGTGTCTGTGGTGACCTGGAGAGAGAATTTTGGTGGGGGGGGGGGGGGGGGGGGTAAATAGAAGTCCACACTATTGTATATATTGGAAGAAGCACCACCTTAGATGAGTGATAAATAGTGAGATCCTCCATCAAAACCACCTGTGCAGTCTCTTCCATATCCTGACCTGAAACTTCAGTGTGAGAGTTCTAGGTAGATACTGGTTTAGAGTGAATTACTTCCGCAAAATCAAGGTGGGGTTTGTTTTACATTTTACTGTTTTACTATATTCTGATTTCTCTCTCATCAAAAGGTACAGAGGGGATATTTTGGTGTATGGAAAAAGCTATTTTCAACTAGTAAAAAGGAATTCACCACAAAAGCTTATGATGTCAAATGAAAAGTTTGCCATCTTGGGCTAGAGTCACAAAGGAGTTTAGGCATGGCAACACTCAGCACAGGGGCTGGAACAATTCTTTGTGGGGGGGTGCTGAAAGCCACTGAACAAAATTGTAAGCCCTGTATATGATGGAAACTGCATCTTGGTTGCTATTATTACTCCAAACCAAGGGGTGTTACTGCAGCCCCCAGCACCCTTAGTTTTAGGTGTAGCAAAGCTGAGCCAGGAGCACTAACTTCTTGGTGCCTAGAAAATCACTAAAAAGCAACAGAGTCCTGTGGCACCTTATAGACTAACAGATGTATTGGAGCATAAGCTTTTGTGGGTGAATACCCACTTCGTCGGATGCATGTACTGGGATTCTAACCATAGAATCTGGAATCACTGGGATTCCCAAAGCCTGAGTTAAGTTCTCAGGCTCCCCATACAACGAATGTAGGGAGATAAGTGCCTCAGAAAGGGATTCACAAAAGCCAGCCAGTTTAGGTGGCTCCTTGCCTAAATTATCCAATAGGAAATGCTATGGGGGCAGATGGTCCTAAGACCTGCCCCCTCACCAAAAGAAGTCCCTAAATCCAGGCTGCAGGGAAGCACCTCTCTCTGCTTCGGATTTTCAGCTGCAAACCTTCACTTAAGAGTTAGGCACCTATTTTGTCTTTGTGGGTGGGAGCTCATAACTTCTAGCCTAGTGGATCCTGGGTCTCCTAAGTCCTGAGTGAGTGGTCCAACCATCAGAGTACAGTTATTCTCATGCTTGTTCTCTGGCCTAATGACTCTTGACTTACCCATCCACAGTGGAATATAGTTGCTTTTAGGTGACAATAACTTTAACTCAAAATCAGTAAGCTACAGACATTACTGGTCCACAGTATAGTATTCTAAAGATTAAGTGGCATTGTTTCTCCAAAGTTCTCTCTGAAATTGTGACTTTATAATTGAAATAAGTCTTTTAAGCTACTTTTTTAAATCCTTCTGAATCCTTGCTCTGTAAATTGGTAAATAAATATCCCTTGGCTTTTATAAAGTGCCAAAAAACCCTTTGAAGATTTTCAATTAACACTGTTACATTTGATTTGGGGTACACTACATTGTTGCAAATTTGGCTCTATATTCAATATTTCATGGAAAAGTCTTGCTCTGTATTAGACTGGTGGGGTGACAAAAACCCTGGCCTTTTATGAAAATACCTTAACGGTCACTGTGTTTGCCACAGAAATAATAGCCCTGATAAACACAGTGCTTTAGTAAGACTGTTATATATATTTTTTATCCTAATTGAAAGCTTTAGGAAGAAGCAGCAATTTTAAGACTTGTTCCTCTGATTTTTATACAGATGAAGCGGATTCAAGAGGCAGAACTTAAAGCTTCAGCGACTGAGAGAGAAGTACAGTTACTTCGAGTATCTCTTCGACAACAGAAAGAGAAGGTGCATCAGCTCCATGAGCTTCTCATGTTAAAAGAGCAAGAGCACAGGTTTGTTTCTTTACCACAATCCAGAGAGGGTATGTTCATACTGCAGAATCTAGAAAAGCTTTGCTTGTTTGAGGATGTTCTGCTGTGGTAGAATCTAACCCAATTTATTTGAAAATATATATTTTGAGAATTCCTATCCTGTTAGTCTTCCCTTCTGTTAAAATGGTGGATTTAGAGGTTTTGGGGAGGATAGCAGAGGGAGTTACTTCCATTCTCATAAGCTCCATAATAGGTGCTGAGAAGGAAATATCAGGCAGCAACTTTCCCTCATCTGAGACTTCCATGCAGATAAACTTATTCCTCAAATCTTTCTTTGATTTTTTGTTTCATCAATGACTTACATTGTTCAAAACTGTCAAAGACTAAAGACTTGAATGAAAGATACCTTATATTCTTTCCTGGATAAAAGCATATCAAAACTTAATGCAAAGACATTTTGTATAAAAGCAATTTCTTTCATACTGTAAAACATTGAAAGTTAGACAAGTCCTGCAGCATCTCTTCAAGATGAATCTTAGCAGATTAGTCCTTTTGTCAGTGATCACAGTTGTGCTGACCTTTGGGGAAAACAGGTTTTAATACATGTTGTTGGTTGGTTGGTGGTTGTTGTGCAGTTCGGATAGTTCAGCACAGCAAACAAGACAAAGTAGTTCTGATTTTTATACTGGTCTTGATTTGTATTTGTTTAAACTTTTGCTGAATAGCATAGTCTTATAAAATGGCTTTCAGAGGGATAGTCATAAAATCTTATTCCAGCATACTTCAGTAAAATACAAACAATATAGTGCAGGACTCTCATTGGAAATGAGTTTAATGTTGTCATATACTATCAAAATTTCAATTTGTTCTATCCTGGCAGAGTTTCTTAAAATAAGAAATGAACATTTTCTTAGCCTTAGAACATTCAAGTAGTGCACTAATATTCCTAATTTTTGTCTTCCTAAAAATGTTTTATTTACATCCTGTTTGCATACTTTACGCACACTTTTCTTCTCCCTTCTATTGCTATTTTTTAACAGAATTATGGGTTATATGTATTAGAGGACAAATTCAGAGGTTCTGTACGTTTTCTGCAGTAACTTCTTACTTAACGTTGTCCCAGTTAACGTTGTTTCATTGTTACATCGCTGATCTATTAAACAATACACTCATTTAGAATTGCGCAATGTTTGCTTATAACGTTGTTTGGCTGTGGGGCTTGGAACCAGGGGTGGGCCAGCAGTTGCCCTATCAGCTCCCTCCACTACCACTCAGCACCTCCCGCCTGCCAGCAGCCCCACAAGTGAGCAACTCCCCCATCCCTTCCTGCACTTCCCACCCTCAGCAATCAGCTGTTTCATTGTGTTTGGGAGGTTCCGGGAGGGAAGGGGGAGGAGCGAGGATGCGGCACGCAGCCTCCTCCCTCCCCTCCAGAGCCTCCTGAATGCTGATTTCTGTAGGCAGGAGGAGGGGGGGAGGCTGTGCACCACTTCCTCGCTCCTCTCCCCTACCCTCCCAGAGCCTCCTGAATGCCGTGAAACAGCTGTTCCGTGGCATTCAGGAGGCTCGGGGGAGGGGAGAGGAGCAAGGACGTGGTGCACTCGAGGGGTGGGGGGGAGCAGGGCCGGGAAGGGGGGGGCCTGGGGGGGGGAGGGGGGGGAGGGGGGCTGGGCCTGGAGCAGAGCCAGGGGTTGAACACCCCCGTTGCACTTTGGAAAGAACAGCAAGAGGAGCAGCCGATCTACCCTCTTTCACCCTCTGACTCCACCACCTCAACCAAGCTTCACAATCATCATTGCGGAGTACAGTATTAAATTTTGTTTTAAATTGTTTAAAACTTTATACTGTCTATGTATATAATGTCTTTTGTCGGGTGAAAAAAAATTCCCTGGAACCTAACCTAACCCCCCTATTTACATGAATCCTGATGGGGAAATTGGATTCACTTAACATCGTTTCACTTAAAATTGCATTTTTCAAGAACATTACTATGACGTTAAGTGAGGAATTACTATACTTGTGTAAGTTGCAGATGAGGGTGTGGGTTTGTAGTGGGAAAAGCAACTCACAGAACTGTATAAATATGGAGAGGTCTCTGAATTTTTGAGGATATTTTGACCATTTATTTATTTGCCGGTAACCAAAAGTCTCGTCTCTTCTGAAATTTTTTGCAAAGTGATTCTCTCCAAATTTTTGGACCCTTTTTTGCATAAAACTGTAGAACCCACAAATTTCTAAATTCAGGTATGTAAATATCCCCCTCATTCGAACTACAATAGATTTTCTTAAATCTATTACTCTTAATAGATTTCCACTCAACTAAAAATAAAAACACCAAAACAGGGCTGTTGGTTTTCAGCAGTGTTAACATAATGTTCTTTGAAGGTGAGGGGGACAGAGAATATACAATAATTTATTCCTTGCCACTGCACTGTAGTGCAAAACCTTAACATTGGCCCCAGCAACCTCAAGAAGCACATCTGGTAGGTATCCTTGCACTGGTGAAATCTGTGATGTGATTCCCACAAAAAAAGACAAGGTCAGAGTTAAGATTTTTGCACATTAATGTGATGGTGAGGAGTCTGGGGTATGTTTTTGTATTACTATAGGAGAAGTGTGACTTATTTATAGTTGGATGAATGTCTGTTAGTGAATATGTAATGTGAGAATGGAGGTATGTTAACTGATGCTTGCTGCTAAGGGTTCTGATGGGTGTTTCCCTTTAGCAAGCATAACTGGGTTTTCACTAAATAGTTTGCATTTTCCTTCTTTGTTGGAATTATACAGTTAATCCATGTTTTATACTTCAGTATATCTACCCACTGTTCTTCTTGACCCTCACAAAGGTATCTCTTGAAAAGCAATGATGTAAATACATGGTTCCTATCTTGCTCTTATTACATTGTTTTTAATTTTTTTTAAATAAACCTAGTGATATAGTATTGAAAGATACTGCAATTCTGAATTTAATGTACGTGATTGGTAACTCCAGGAGAGAACTTGAAACCCGAGTTGCTTTGAATGGATCTGAATTCCAAGATGCCTTGTCAAAAGAAATTGCTAAAGAACAACAGCGGCATGAAGAACGCATTAAAGAATTTCAGGAGAAAATTAGTATGTTAAACCAGCAGTATATGGAGTTGGAAAATGAATTTCGTATTGCTTTAACTATTGAAGCCAAAAGGTTTAAAGAGGTAAGATTAAGACAGTATCTTGAAAAATGTGTGGAGTCAAGGAGGTTGTCAAATTCTGTGCTTTAAAAAAAAAAAAAAACACTTTTTTTCCTCTCTCCTTCATTGTTAATCAAAAATGACAATTGTAGTGTTAAAGTAACAGTTCACTTTAAATTATTTTTTTTTTTTTTTTGAGATCCAGTTTAATCTTTTGAGATACTATTTGAAACGTTTTTCATTTGGTTTGACTGAGTAGGTTCTATGCATTCATAACTTACTTCAGGTGATATGAAATACCTTTAGAATGGATGGAATTAATCTCACTTCCATTATTTCAAATTACCATATTGTATTTCATGCATGCACGCGCACGCAATTGGAAAGCTAATCTTTTTATTAACCTGTCTTTATCGTACAGGTTAAGGACGGTTTTGAAAATGTTACTGCTGAGTTAGCAGAACATAAGTGTTCCCTTTCTCAATCTCAGCAAAAGGAAAAGCAGTCAGCAGCTCTGATTCAAGAGCTGACATCCATGGTGAAAGAACAGAAAGCAAGGATTACAGAGGTAGTAAAGTCAAAACAAGAAACAACAGCAAATCTGAAGGTATATGTTTTGAAGCCTTTTTTTAAATTGTACTGTACTTTAGATAAGAAGTTTTAGCATTAACAATACTCAGTATATTTCATCTTAAAGTTAACATTGGCTAAAAAAATAAGGAAATACACCATGTTAATATTCACAGTAATCTCAATTTTCGTGTTTTACCACTTTCACATTCTGACTTCTCAGATGCACAATATAGCCAAATACACACGCATACAGTTCCTCACGATTGCACGCCTATTTTGTGGTGATAGCAAGTTGTACATAATAGTAAGTACTTGAAACTGAGATTCCGAGAATATTTAATACTGTGAACGTTTGTAAACTCAGAAATGACAATATTTTAGCTGCAGAAGAGTTATTTTCAAATGATTGTACATAGCAAGTACGGTACAAAGTATTGTTACTGGGATTTATATAATTATCATTATTACAGTAATTTAGATAACGATATAATAGTGACTACCTATCATTTACATTAGTTATGTAGCACACTTTCTGAAGATATTATCTACAATATTATAATACACCTCTACCCCAATATAACGTGACCCAAATATAACATGAATTCGGATATAACGCGGTAAAGCAGTGCTTGGCGGGTGGGGGGCTGCGCATTCCGGCAGATCAAAGCAAGTTCGATATAACGCGGTTTCGCCTATAACGTGGTAAGATTTTTTTGGCTCCCGAGGGCAGCGTTATATCAGGGTAGAGGTATTCACAAATGGCCATTAAAATATTAGGAACATCATCACATTTTAAAAAAGTTTCTAGCTGTTAAATATAAGTTCAGCTATCATGGACTTGTAGCTTTTTCCAAGAGGCCAGGGGAAAAGCATGTCTAGCATTTAGAGATTGCAAGTTACTTTTTTAATGTCAGGTCAGCTTTCAAAAAGAAAATAAATTCTCAAGAGCAGAACGTTTAATGTATATGCCAAATGGAATCTCGGTCAGAGAATAACTGTTGGAAATGTTGATTTATTCCTTGAAACTATTTTAAAAAGTAAATATCCTTTTTTAAAAAAGCCTATTTATAAGGTATGGAAAAAATGAATTTTGCGTGTTTCAGGTTAGATCTGTCTTATGGGGTGGAAGCCCACCCCAGTACAGCCTCCATTTGTTTCCTTTGGATTAGCTTCTGCTGTGCAACCTAAATTCTCTGTTTTCCTCTTTGCAGACGTTTTTGCACTTCTTTTCATTACAAAGTTACTTCCTCTTAAATTTATTCATATATATTTTCAAGCAAACTTTATTAGACTCATAGACTTTAAGGTCAGAAGGGACCATTATGATCATCTAGTCTGACCTCCTGCACAATGCAGGCCATAGAATCTCACCCACCCACTCCTGTAACAAACCCCTAACCTATGCCTAGGTTTATCCTTGAATAAAATGCATAAACTCTATTGACTGATGAAACAAATGCCTGTGCTTTGTTACATGTAAAATATGCCAATTTTTATCAGAGAGAACCTTGTGTGTAAGCAGAATATCTGCTTAAATAGTTAGTTAGTATTAACTGTCATAGTTAAATTGGTGTTAATTATACTGAATTCTTGAATATTTGTCTTACAAAATCTTACTGTTTTTTTTGTTTTCCCCCCTGCCTCCCCCCTCCCCCCCCCACTATTCATTCATGTATACAGAGTCGAATCAGAGCACTTGAAACTTTGGTTGAGGAGGACAAACAAAAGACTATTCAAATTGAACTCCTGAAACAGGAAAAATCAAAACTTATTTCTCAGCTGACAGCCCAAGAATCTGTAATTGATGGATTAAAAGTGGAAAGAAAAATATGGGGACAAGAGTTGGCACAACAGGGTAAAAATACAACAGTTTTGTGGTAGAATATGATAGCATAAATTAAATAGATATTTCACTTGCATTTCTTTCTTGGCCAGTTGTATTGCCACAATGCACTGTAGCACCACCTGAGACAAATAATCTCAAACCTTATTTTCTTTTATTTGACACAGAAAGGGCTATTTTTCATAGGAGTGGCATTATTAAAAATTATTAGCCTCCACTACTTGCTATACCTTTAAGTAGTTGGAAAAAGTAGTGTTCTGGTACATGACCCTCTTCATAGCACTTACTTTTTTATTTATTTATTTTATTTATTGAGAGTCATGTCAATGAGCAGTTATCCAGTGGATGGAAACTCACATTAAACTTAAACTATTTCTATCCAAACCCCACTTAAAAAGTATTGTCATCCTGTCATAAAGGAATAAATATTTACTATATTTTTGTTAAGAGGGATAGGTTGAAGATCTACAAAAATAAGTAATAAAATCCCAAGGAGAGAAATCTTGTAGAAAAACCATATACATTTTTAACTTTTTGAGCTCATAATTTTCACTAAACACAATGTTGCTTATTCTGTTAATTAAGTGAAAAAGAGGCGTATTTCAGGATACCATAGTTAAATGTTAAAATTAATCAGAATGTGAGCGAGCTGAAGATCAGGAATAAAAAAAATAAGCTGTTACTGATTATAATTTTGTGTGGTATTCTGTTAACTCAGTGAATTGACTTATTTTTTTAAACTTCATTTGATTTATGGAGGAAAATATTTCTTAGTGTGTGGGCTCAATAAGAGACACTTCAGAACACCTGATCTTGTGATTTTTATTTTTACTTATACATAACTGGTAAGGAGTGACACTGTCCCCTTTTTATACAGTTTTTCCATACATATTGATATGAATTGCAAAAAAAGTGTCACATTCTATTCCACTTTGTTTTACCCAGTGGTGGAGATGATTTGCTTCGATGTGGCCATTACTTTGTGCAAGCAACTACTTGGAGTCATAGTGAATAGTGCCTAGAAAAATGGTGTAAAGCTATTCATAAAACAAATAGTAGTATCACAGTATATTCGAAGGTGGTAATCTCAAAGAATGTTCTGTATGTGTACCTTGTTCTCACTCCTTTTTCATTCAGGTGTTTTTATATATTTGGCAAAATGTTATGCTTGCCATATTAAAATTGAGGCTTTTTAAAATTTATTTATTTGAGTTTTAAATGCAAGGCCAGAAGTATTGTTGTGGAACTGGTGAGGTGGACCCTAATTGGTCCTCTAGTACTGTATACATCTCTCCTTGCGTGGTCGTTAAGTCAAATTATAGAGAACAAATGTGCAATCATCTACTTTCATTGATTCTTATTGCTCATTCAGGGAGGAGGATAGCCCATAAAATGCTACATAAAATATTGCAGGGAGGTTCAAGTTTGAGAGAATTCCCTCAGTAAGTAGCATTACTTACTCTGCATTTCATAGTGGTATTGATACCTGTGTCACTTGTTCACTTTCATCCCCCAAAATGAAAATCAAATTGCAGGTGTCCTTGAAGATGACTAATTTAAATGGTTGGAGCAATAAGTGATGTTGTGGTTTTTATCCTCTTTCTTGTTCTTCTGCACTATAACTAGCAGTACAGATTTAGCACCATCTGGTGGTCTCTTTGAAATTGCTTAGCTTAGATCTGTAAGTATTATTACTGATCATTTTTAATAGAAGTGCCCAAAGGAGGTCTAAACAGCAAGTGTTTAATACCATTAAGTTGCCACTGTTGAACATTTTCAAAAAAAATTGTGTAGTTACAAACTAAGGTTCCAGTCCAGCGTTTTGCTCCATGCAGGAGATACAAGCATGTCCACACTTGCATAAAATGTTCACTTTTTTGAAATGTGCTTGGAAAATGCCTTCAAGATCTGCAGTGCTGTAATGTTGTGTTTATCCAGGAGCTTCTCTTGCTCAAGACCGTGGAAAACTAGAAGCAAAAATTGAGGTTCTGACCAATGAAAGTGAGATTCTAAAAAAACAAAATGAACGCAACAATGATGCGCTAAGAATTAAGACCAAAATAGTGGAAGATCAAACAGAAACAATTAGGAAATTAAAAGAAGTAAGTGGCGTGTGAGTGTGTGTGTGCATGTACGGTATGCTTAAATTAAACAGAGTTCGAGTGAAAATTGTGGCAGTGACTTGAATAAAATTAGGAAAGCAGTGCCATGGCTGTCTGAGAGTGCGCTCCCATTGACTTCACTGGGTGCAGGACCAGGCCATATATGATTGTATTTATGTACAGACTTACTCCCAGATAAAAATCAGTATCAGAAATGTAGAAGAAAAATGTAGGACAGGTCTCACTTAATTTATTGGTTTTTGCTTCATTAAAATAATCAGTTGAATTTGAAATTTTATATTCAAGTATAAAATATTTTCTTTTATTCTGTTCCTTTTGCATTCAGGGAGCAATAGGGTAACATACTTACAGTTAAACTAGCATTATAAATTCCAGTGGGACTCAAACCTTTGCCTCATTTATCATAGCAAAACTCCGTTATTTCTGGAGGAGTTTTGTCTAAGTAGATTAATATAGACAAATTATCCGCTAGTTTTAAAAATATACTGTATATAAGTAGCAGAGTTTGAACTCTTCAATGTTCTTTTATTACAATTTTTCCATCAGAAATTATTGCTTTTTTGTTTTGCAACCAGTATATCCTGTAAGTTAACATAATTGCAAGAAAGTTTTGTTAATAAAAACGAGGACCATACATAGGATTAGAAGGGATCTTGTGGGTGCTTGAGTCTAGTACCCTGCTGTCATAGGTTTATGAGCAGGATGTGACAGAATTGCCTATCAGGCTTCATCTTAAAACGAGTTGAGTGGTTTGCCCCCACTACTTGTATTTGAAGTCTGTTCCAGAACTTCACTGCTCTGATGGCTAGAAACTTTCATCTAATTTTCAACCTAAATTTATTTATGGCCAGTTTATACCCATTTATACCAAAACAAATGTTGTTGTGTTTATAGGGTTTACAGGAGAGAGATGAGCAGATGAGAAAACAGCGGGAAGAAAATGTTGAAATCCAAAAGACTTTTCAGGTACAATTGGATGAAAAAACTGCACAGTTGGAAGAGCTAATGGAAAAGTTAGAAAGGCAAAATGAAAGAAAAGAGGAATTAAAACAACTGCTAGAAGAAAAAGAAGCAGAACTGGAAGATATTGGGAAAGCATATAGGTGATGTATACTGTTATAAGCATAATGAAAGGTTATGGCCCACACTGAAATTTCAAGTGAAATCTTGTGTTCAGATTGGTTGGGAGAAGAGTACGTGGGTAGGCCAGAGCCTCACTTTCGAGGGTTAGAACTTGAAAATTGGGAAATGTAAAAATATCACTTTTTTTTCCCTCCCCCCCCCCCCCCCCCCCCCCAGTTTTAAAAGATGATAGAATCTGTATGCACTCTGAACGTTTTGTGTTTTATTTTCAGTGCAATGAATAAGAAGTGGCAAGATAAAGGAGAACTATTAAGCCACCTTGAGACACAAGTTAAACAAATGAAAGAAAACTTTGATATCAAGGAAAAGAAGCTGATCGAAGAGAGAAACAAAAGCCTTCAAACTCAGAAGTAAAAACAAAAATACTAATAATGGTTGTCTTGTTAAACTTGTACATAGTCCACCATGCAAGACAGGTGAAATTTTGGTACACAATATTAGCATTCATAATGAAGTTGCAAGTACTTTCTATAGGTCCAATCACACACTCTTATACTCACATAAGAAATACGTGTGTGTGTGTGTGTGTGTAAGGACTACTTCTGTGAAGTAGGTATCTGCAGGATCTTCCCCTCATTTTTAACTGCACTTTCAATGTATTAGATTTTTAGATTCCCAAATGTTTAGTACTCAGATAAAGTTACTTCCTATTGGAGATCCTAGTTCTATGGCCCACGTACCTCTTTCTGCTAAGGATTTAGTTTACATATCCCCCACTAAAACTGGTAAAATGTTTTTTTCCTTTGATGAGGATTTCCTCTGTTTTAAGAGAGGTGGGACATAATGGTAATCTGGTCAGCAGTGTAAAGGAATATCTTAATGATCTAAACAAGGGTTAATAAAATTTATATAAAACATAAATTTGTAATCCACATAGAGGAGGCCCATTTGGCATAAATTTATTGAGAGGATAAATGTGTAGTCCTGTTTGTGTGACTTTGCATTTGTGTTGCTGCGGCACCAAACAAGTGGCTATAATTAATAATGAGTACTTAGGTTTTCATTTAATGCCTTTGAGGGGAAAAATAATAAATAAGACAGTATCTGAATTTCTTTCTCTCTTCTCTCCTTCCTCCCACCCCCAGATTATTACTGAAAAGTTGGAGGGTTTTTTTTGTTTTTGTTTTTTTTTGTTTTGCATTTGGATCCATTGCATATTTTAATATGACTTTATTTCTCTATCATCAGTGCTTTCAGAGGAAGTGTTAGTTGAAGCAATTAACAGTGGATTAGGAGTTGATAGTAAACAAAACCTAAGGAAATGAGACTTCCAAAAAAAAAAAAAACATGTAGACATATTCCGAAGATGAAGGTGGTAGTCTTCAGTAAACATGTGTACAAATGGCACTGCCTACCATGTCAGCCAAATAAATACTGAATGATGTGTCAATATAACTAGCCTCATAAATCTTGTCTATGCTAGGAAAACTTTTTTTTTAAAGACTTCCCACTATTGTTAAAGATGCTGTGGCTCTCACAACCATTTTTTAAGCACTGTTCTTTTCTCTTTAGGCATAGGTAGTCGAACAGTGGACTTTGTGTAGTTAGGCCACACGCGCAACAGCAATAAGCAGAGACATGGCAAGTTATGCTAGACCCAACGATGCAAAAGAATCTATGACTAATGAGATTAGGCAGTCAAAGACATTATTTTGATTTTTCCATGAAACTTCCTTGAGAAAAGGACTGCTCATTGCTACAACTATTCTGTTAGTGTGCCTCACTAAAATATAACTACTGATGAAGTACCTCTTTCTGCTAAGGATTTAGTTTACATATCCCCCACTAAAACTGGTAAAATGTTTTTTTCCTTTGATGAGGATTTCCTCTGTTTTAAGAGAGGTGGGACATAATGGTAATCTGGTCAGCAGTGTAAAGGAATATCTTAATGATCTAAATTTAGTTTCTCCAGAACAAAATGAAATAGTTGTTAGGGCTAAGCATTGGGAGCAGTGCTGGAAGCTCAATGCTACTGAAATGTATCCTAGAAAAAGAATGTGTGTGAAATTTCATAGGGCTGTGTATTCATAGTGTCTGAATACAGTACAGACCTGTTTACATGCGGCTATCGGGAGTCAAGCCGTCACACCCGTGTGTTAACAGACCGCGGGTTAAGAGGGCCATGCTGAAATATCTTTATATATAAATGTATGTATAATCTAGGATTACATACATATTCACAGCATCCCAAATACTGCAGACCTATCTGCTAATGGCACTTTGCAAGAATATAAATTCAAATGGGTAATCTAATAAAAACATTATTACTACTACACAGGGGTGAAAGACACGTACCGGTACGGGGCGGGGGCAGCTCTGGCCCCCGGAAGGGGCAGGCCCTCGGGCGGACCGGACGGGGCAGGGCTAGGGGGCAGCATCCCCTAGCCAGCCCTTCCAGGCTGCCTGGTCGTTCCCTCCCAGAGTTCCCATGGCGATGTAAAGGGCCCGAGGCTCCGGACACCGCTGCTGCGGTAGTGGCGTCCGGACCCCGGGCCCTTATAAATCACCGGCCCCGAGGCAGCTGCTCCCTTTGCGCGCTCCCACGCCCGTCGACTGCCAAGGGAGGGTAAAAGGGGCAGGGACTTTAAAGCACTGCAGGGTCCTTTGCTGTGGCAGCACTTTACTGCCGACGGGAAAGGGACAGCAACGTTAAAGATGTGCAACACGTTTCTGCTCTGCGCTTCCCGTCTATTTCTGTCAGTGAGTTAGTGAGCAAATCTATAGCGCTACTATAGCAAGTTCCTGTACCTCATGTTAATGAGTCTCGTGTGTAACATAGGTAGCACTGGGAGGCATGGCACTACCGCGCGTTAAGCAGATTCGCATGTAAATAGGTCTGTACTATAGTGTTGCTCTATGTAGCTGCATATTCTAGTTTTATATTGAAACATCCTCTCAGGAGCTCCTGATTCCGCATACAAGATTTACCCTTTTAATTCTTAGAAAATGTGTTATAATAGACCCATTCTCGCCCAACCTGTTTAGAAGAAATGGAGGAAATAATACTTAGACCATTTAAGCCAGAATAATATGTATATCTTTTGCTAGTATAAGTAGATGGTTGAAAGCCTTAGGGGTCGTTAGCACCCTTAACAAGAGCAAGTGTGAATCTTCTAGCTCAGTGGTCGTCAACAAGTCTATCGCAATCGATTGGTTAATCCTAGAGGATCTCCCAGTCGATTGCAATCTCTGGCGGTGCAGGAACAGTGATCCGCAGCCTTTGGGAGCTGCAGGCAGCCGTGTAACTGTAAGCAAACTGGCCGCCCCCCAACGGATTACCCTGAAGGGCTGTGTGTGGCCCATGGGCCACAGGTTGCCCACCACTGACATACAGTCTTAACTGTATAATAATCATTACATTTTATTTCTGGCTTTCTTAAGGATTAACATTTCATCCTATTGTAGGGTTGCAATGGAAAAACTTCATTCAATGGATGATGCTTTTAGAAGACAGCTTGAGTCATCACTAGCAGCTTATCAGGCAGAATTACTGCAACTGGCAAATGAAAAACAAAGACAAATTGAAACAGCAAATGAAAAGGTAATGTATTTTAATACAATATCAGACCTTAAAATATGCATTTTCAGTCCCAACATTGTTATATGCAGACAGCTGTAGTCTTTTTGGTGTTGGCTAATCACCATTAATGAAAGCATTGATGACATTGAACTTTTAATCTTTGCCCAGTAATGGATTCACTGAAAGTGCATAGACAGTAGGTAGACTCTGGATGTTTCTTGAACAAAGAATATTCTATCAATTGCCAGTGCATGAACATCCCTTAATTATTAGAGAGGCAAGAAAAATGGTGGTAAAGTATTTCATGTAACACTGTACCTTTTTTTGGCTTTTATAATTTTTATAACAGATGTGATACCTTGGAAGCATGCAAACTTCAGACTGTTCCATTGAGATGTGCCAATGGATTAGTTGTAAACTTTGTTTTTTACAAATGTTACATGTATCATCATAAGCTAGGGATTGCATTCTGGTGCCATTGTGGAGGGTTACTGAGCTTCCCCCAAGAACAAAAGTCATTTGGTAGCTGCATGGATTGATTTAAATCTCTGACTTTGATAATGACTTAAATCAGGAAGCGGGAAATCTTGGTGCAAATCATTCATTTTCATCTTGTTTTGCATTTGTACTTTTTAGTTATTTTCCTAAAGATGGGTTGATTCTCCTGGTTGGTAACCATTAAAACATGTTAACTTGCAATTAAATGTAGCCTTTAGCAAAAAGAAGCACCAAATTTAGTGTAAACAGGAGGAGGATGATATGCTATATTGATGCACATTTAAGCAGTTGTATAGTTTAACTTACATTTATTCAGAGTTTTTATTTTCATTTTTATGTTAAAAATGGTGACTGATGCAGTACATGCTTACTAGATGATTCATTTTTTTACTTGTGATTTGTGTCAAGACATTTGGAGCCTCTTTTTGGCACCTGCACCAGGTTAAATTCTGGAAGCTAGGGAATGCTCACCAGTCTGCACTCCTTTCCCCCTCCCACAACCCCAACTGCATGCTAGAGATTCCTGAGGGGGGAAATAAGACTGGGCAGGAGCTATCTGATGTCCCTCAGCAAGTGTCTCCTTCCCTCACTGCTGTGGCTGTCCCCGTTTCACCACCAGCCCCATCATGTTTCCCCCACGCATTGAGGTATGTAGGTGTCATTTTGGATGGAAATCCAAATTCAGTTACAACTGCACAAAAATAGCACTTTATTATTATTATTATTATTTTTTACAAAATAAAACTACCTTAAAGTGCTGTATACACAAACTTCTTCAGATTTTAAACTTTTTGCATTTAAAATTAACTGATTTGTTAAATAAAGGAAGTATTATCTCAAGTTAATGAACTGAACTTATTGTTCCTTGTCACTGTGTTCTTCAAGGTTTTTAGAACTAGTAAATCTCCTAGATTGGAAAAGGGGAAAAACACTTCCGTGCTTTTTCAACTCCCAATTAGTTTTGTAACTTTGAATGAACTAGTAATTGAACTGAACTAGTTGAATAAACTGAAATGAAGAAACTATTCTCTTTTTTACTCAGAAGAGGCTACTTTTGTCAAAAGCTGATTTAGCACCTCAGTGAACTCTGGGTTCAAGTACTTATCCAGTGACTTTGACCAGTGGTGTTTTTTTGTTTTGTTTTGTTTTTAAACTGGGCAGTAAACATTCTTTTTTTTTTTTTTTTGGGGGGGGGGGAAAGTATTTAATGTATATGATTTTAATAGATTATAATGTGTAAATAGATTTACTAGGTTATATGTTTCTTAACATAGATTTTAATTTCAAATTTAATACTAAATTGGTTTATTTAAAAAAAATCAGCTTTTTTATTTAAATAGATTTTTTTTAAACTTTTTTTTGTTTTAAATCCTGGGAATGGTGAACAACTCCAGAGAAGTATGATCCCTTTGGTTGAATTGCATATACTGGTTCAGACAGGGTTCAAGAGGAATAGGAGACCTAGAAAGAGCTTTTGGTATGAAGGGTCAGGATGAACTGAACCACCTAGTTCATTCGGATCCAAAAACTGACATGAGATTGTAACTAAGAGGGCAGAACCTAGCTATAAGGGTTTGAAGGACTAGAACCTGCCAGGGTCTCTTTGTGTAAGATGGGTGACACCTGGTAAACTTATCAGGTGTCTGAATTGTTTGTTTGTGTGTTTTGATGTTTTCTCTAATGCTTTTTGTCCTAAAATAAATGTGTTGGGCTTTGTGAAAGCTGGCTGGTCACTGGTAACCATGTCATTGTCCCTGAAAGAGAGTGAACCACAGGGGCTGGACTAAGGTCAGACCTGCTGGGATAATCACAATGAATTGCAGCAGGACTGCAAGCCTAAATCCCCAGTCTGAGGGGAGAGAGACACTAGATCCCTTCCCATAGAGAGCTGGAGGAGACTACAGAGGGGGATAGAGATGCAGGTAACCATGGAACTGTGACAATTCCCACCAATATTCTTCTGAGCTATGGAAACTCCATGCTTTCTATCAATGCGGTTCTTAATTTTGGAATCCTCTTTTTCCCCCAAAGAACTAAATAACTAGCTATAGAATCATTATTGTTTAGCAAAACTTGCTGCAATTACAGATTGTAACAGGGTCACTGCCTCCAGATTTCACCCTAATTGTACAGTGTGGCCATGCAGCATTCCTGCCTCAGTTTCCCCTCAGTGACTTGGCCCTCCAGTTAAGCCATTAATAAAAAGTCCACCCATTCCAGGGTATACAAGTTGAAAAACAAACACAGAATTCACATACCTGTTTTAAATTGGACCCAGCCCCTCCTTTCTGAGGGCCACGTCTCATCCATGTTTATTAACTTAGACACTCTTTTGCCTTTTTATTTAATGAAAAAATTAAAATGCTGTTATTGTAATTATAATTTAATTTGAATGTCACCCTTTCCCATTAGCCCCTTGAGTTGTTCATTTGCTCCATCCCAAGCAGCTCTCCCACACCTTTGTGCCTGGAGTCGCTCCCTTCTTTTGCAAGCCAAGCCCAGTCCTTCCTAGCTGGGGTGTTTTCTCCTCTGGTGTCTCAGGGTCTGCTGCAGGAGCCCTCCTCCTCCTCCTCCTCTGTATTCCTCAGCAGTCTTCTCAAGGCTTCTGCTGAAGTCTCTCTCCTTTCCACACTGCCCAGAACTCTCAGGCCTCTGGGATAGGTAAAGGATTGAATCACACAATCCATTTTCCCCACCTGGGCAGATGAGTTGGCTGTGTCACAAGTTGGGCTCATCTCCCTTTAAAGAGGCAGTCACCCTATGACTCTAATACTGACACATCTAGTGTCCCTTTTACAAACATTTGATGTGAAAGACTTTCTAGTTTGCTGTTCTCCTAGCAACTTTGTTTTATCCCGTCTTGTCTTCCTTTATCACCTGTTTTCACATTGCACAGTTCTTCATGAAAGTTTTTACCTTGTACTACTCCTGTTGCCATATCTGTCATACATTGTATGAAGCAAGTTGTACTCAAATGTACTCTTTATAAGAATAGCAATATATTGTGTAATTACTCTGGGATTCTCAATCAGTAATAAAAAATAAGCAAGATTACTCTTCCTATAATATACTAACATACAGGTTGAATTTTTTATGTATCTTTTTATAATTTCAGGTTTACCAGGTTGAAGAAGAAATGCGTCAGCTTCTGCAAGAAACAGCAAACAGTAAAAAGGCCATGGAAGAGAAAATAAGGCGACTTACAAGTGCATTAAGTGACATTCAGCAAGATCTCTGACGAAACATGTAATGCATTAAATCTGACCACCCTGCTCCTCTTTTTAATAAAAGGAGTTGGTGAAGAAATGTAAAATATATACATTAACAAAGAGACTGTATATTTGTTTATATAATTCGTTACACTTGTTGCTGTGATTTTTAGTTTCCTTTAAAACACTTATTTCCAGAGTAATTTTTATTTGTGTGATATTATTTTGAGAGTTCAAGAATCAAATATGTATTAAAACTATGTACAGTATTTTCATACAAGTTATCTGATGTATGGGTCTGGTAATATTTGTGTCCAAGCTGCCTAAGAAGTAGGTCAAAACAAATCAACAGATGAAAATCACTGTATGAGTTAAGAATTATCCGTAAAGGAAGAGAAGGTGGAGGCATGGCAGATGGAGTCAGGTATGAAGTAAGGACACGAAAAGGGTTGGGCATGTCTGTTGTGTGCTTGGGTTCTTTCAGTTAAGAAATCATGGAGTTCATGTCATATTAACAAAAAATAAATTGCACCCATAATCAGTGGAGAGACTTTTTTTAATAGCACATATTATACATGACCGTTTTGCATATCTGGAATTAACACTGTTTTGAGATAGCATTCAGTGACTTTTCAGAATTAATACTGTTATCCCAGAGAAAAGAGATCTTGTTGATTTCAGCAACTGCTGAATGTGTTCAATAATCTCTTCTAGACATTCCCATTCAAACCTGATGCTTTTCCCTGATGTCTTTCATACACTGCGCTGTTTGTTTCAAAAGATGCGCTCCTGTTCCCATGCAGGGGTCCACCCTCATAGAACAGTTTGCAGGATCAAGGGCTAAATAAGAAAATTCCTGATCTCAGGAATTTACTGATGTAAATGTGAGGTTGAATACACAAAGGCTTAACAAACAAGTGGTACTGACTTCATTCTGAATGTGACATGCTTCAGTTATGACTTGATTTATACCATTGCATTTCTTTAAAAATCCAATGTTTAAATTTTTTTTATTAATAGCTATGCAATTGCTCCCTAAAATCCCAGTGAGAGTTGGGGGTTTGGTGTTCTGGTCACTATACGGCCTTTTAGTAATAAATCTGTTCTTGACTACCATTCTTGCATGCTCAGATGATTCCATTTCTCTATCTGAAAGGGCCTCTAAATCTGTTTCCTGGAGAAGGAAATGGCAACTTTTGACAGACTTTAAATCTTTATATGGAAATAACTTCCATCTCCTTTAAAATGGTTTTATACAGGATGGCAGTTTTTTAGGGTCTCTATTCTATCACTACATTTCCTTCATTTAGTTACTGACAATGCTGAACGGTGCTGTGCTATAAAATGATCTGAAATTTTCAGTTGTGCATGAATAAAATATTCAGCAGATTTGGAGTTGGAGCTGTCCTTCTAATGGAGGATCTTGCAAACATTGTCATCTCTCTACTAATGAAGAAAATGTTTCTTCTCCTACCTTTACCTTTTCATTTCCTCTGCAGTGCTTGAGCCTCACTGTTTGAGGAAACACTTTTCTAGGAAAACTTTCTGTAGTTCTCAACTCTCAGGCAGACTAGTGACACTGACTTAAGGCTTGAGCATTCTCAAAATGTGACTAAGCACACATGCATGCTGGGACCTGAAGCACCCAGGTGTTTGCACTCTACACCCTATTGTGTTGATCTTTGTACCAAATGTACCTTTAAAAACTAATAACTTGCAGGTCAACACTACCATGGTGAAATATGTAGCAACATTATATGTAAAGTTATGAATTCCCCCTGTATGATGTTACTAGAGCATGGTCAAGACCAGGTGGCCTTGCCTAGGTAAAGGTGTTAAATGGTTCAATCCTAAACAAAGGAATGGGGGTTTGCCTTAATTTAAATATAAACAGTAAACATGATCATCAAGACAGCAAGGGGAGGAGACTGCAAGAAACAGAACAATTTGTATTTTAGCAAATACCAGTGTGTGTGGGGAAAACATTCTGGAGCTTCCTTCACTACCAGACTCCTTGTTGCCTTCCTCACAGCTTGAATAAACTTCTTTGAGTAACCTTCAAAAGAATACATTGGAAAGATTTACTGGTCTATAAAGACAAGGGCTGCTGAACCTCAAGTGATTGTATACAATATTACTGTATTATAAAAGTGTATAGAGAGCTCTTTTCTAAAAGCTAATGATTAATATTATTGTGAAATACGTTAACTCTATATGAGGAAATATGGATAGTTAATGATATTATGCATTAAAGTCTGTGGCCAAACCGGGAAAAACACATTCTCTCCCAGATGAGCAAAGGCAGCTATTTACCTGTCTCCAGTGAGATTAAGCAAGATGTGACCAAAAACAATAGAAGCCTTATTAACATAGTGTCATAAACATACAGCTAAAGGGAGCATAAAATCACTCTTTTACCTGTAAAGGGTTAAGAAGCTTAGATAACCTGGTTGGCACCTGACCAGAAGGACCAATGGGGAAAGAAGATACTTTCAAATCTGGGGGTGGGGTGGGGGAGGAGGCTTTGTTTTGTGCTCTGTTGGTGTTCTCTCGGGGAAACAAAGGGAAAGACCAAGCAAGTAATCCAGCTCCTACTAAAATAATACATCTAATATTACAAAAATAGTAAGTAATAGCAAGAAAATGTTAGAGTTTCTTTTGTTTCAGCTTGTAAATTTTCCCTATGCTAAGAGGGAGGTTTTTTCCTGTTTTTTTGTAACTTTAACGTTTTGCCTAGAAGCACAGGAAGAGAAGAACAGCGTTAGGTCATCCTACCTCTTGAAACAAGAGTCATTGAACTTTGGAAGATAAAGCAAAGACAGAAGCCATCGTTGGCATTCATTACTGGACAATGCACAAGGGAACAGAGCTCTTGCAATCTGAGAAAGATGGGCCCTTCAATCAAGTGTGGGGTAGAGTTAAGGCTCTGGAAACTAAAAATAGGTGAGAAACCTGCTTAGGCAAAGATCTTTCACTTAGGAAGACAAGGGAATCCAGCATCTTGTACTTCTGTGGAAGATCCAGAATGAGGGGAAGTCAGTCATGGGTGGTAAGAAGATTGAGAGAAATCACCTTGATCAAAGCCTGCACTTTGCTAGATTGTTTTAGACTTTTAGATGCATGTTTTCACTTTTATTTGCTTGTAACTGTTTCTAACTTTATTCCTTTCACTTGGCATCACTTACTTAGTCCTATTAATAAATTTGTTTTATTTTAAACCAACTCAATGCTGTGTTTAAATGGAAGGGTGTAGTTACCCCAATTAAGTTGATAACCTGTGATGTGCTTTTGTGTCTTTTAGAGGAACAAATGAATATTATTTCTCTGAACTGTCCGGGACAGAGCTGGATATTACAGATCCCATGGTATGGGAAAATTCAGAATTGGGAATATCTTGCAAATAGTAATCAAGGCTGGCGGAAGCCAGAGTGGGGCTGAGTGTGAACAGGCTGCTGGGGTCAGAGCTGCTGAACCAGAGCTGTCTAGCACACAGACACTCAGGATGTGATGTGCATGCTTGTAAACTGGTTCTGAGTGTCCCAGGATAGGAGCTACAGCAGTGAAGCATTGTGAGGCACCCAGGGTTGCGGGGAAAGTAGTGGCCAATCCTTTATTGGTCTGGATTGCACCCTGAGCCATATAACACACGCACACCAAATTTGGTTTTTAAAATCTCTAGCCAATTCTATTTCTTTTGGCACATTTCTAAGGCATTTCATTTTCAGTTTGTACTGGTGTTTTAGCTGAAAAAAATTTGGGTTTTACAAAAACTGTTCACTTTTTATTGATTTGTTTTTTACCTCAACATTGGACCACTCAAATACCTGAAAATACTTATGTTAAGAAAATCTGATGCATTCCATTAGGTAGATGAGTTTGTTAATAAGTTAGACTAAGTGTAAATGCAAGGTTGTCTGTTTAAGTAATATAATGGAAGATATGTATGTGTTTATGTACAGTTCATGAAATAAGCCATACCATTAAACTACATTTACTTTAATAGTTGCTTTGTTCTGTATTCCCATCCCAAATATTTACCCAGAAAACTTCAAAGTTCATTCTTTACACCAATTTTTCACCCATTTTTAATTTTTGTTAATAAACATTGACAAATTCCTGGGAAATTTTAAACAGTAAAAACCAGAAATGAAGAGTCTTGCTTATTTATCTCTATTTCACTTTGTCTGAGTCAACTGCAGCCCTGGTGAATTCTTGCAGCAGCATACAAGAGTTCAGTCCTTAACAATGTCCCCACCCTGTGTTCAGTTTATTTACATGGGCAGGCTTCAAGTCCTGTGCTTCCATAATTCCCACTCTACCCTTGCCTTCCAACTTTCAATTTGTATGTATTTACTGCCATTTTCCTTGTTACTCTTGGGTTTTGGCCCAACAACCTTGTCCTGTGAAACCTACAAATTGTTCCACTTAGCTAGCTCTGCTCTTCTGTTTTTTGTATTTTGTTTTCCTTTGTATATTTGCTGATTGTTTTTAATACAATATTTTTTTAAAATGTAATTTGTTAGGCCATTCCTGCCTTAAATACCACAGCACTGGGTACCATAAATAACCTCACAAATGTATTAATGTAATTGGTGTATGTAGTATCATGCCTGTTTCTTATGATTATGGTGACTACAGGAACCAGGAGGGAAAGAAATCTGTTGTGTGTTCAAACTGCAAATAGCTAACTACCTGCCTGTTAAACAAGCCTCCTTATGCAGCCTTGTCCTTGTTACTGCATCTCAATATCACGCAGTAACTGCTCTTCCATGACAATCTTTCCTTTTGAGTACAACCTAGCAATTGTACCAAATTTTACAGGGCCCCATTAGTGTGACTGTTCTCAAGGTACCCAGGATTGTGAATCATTGTTACCCCATGCCTCCAGCAAGAGGGAGTCTTTCTTGTGGTAGCTGGGTGTTAGGGAGTTAACATCACCACCCTTTCAGGCACTCATGTGCACACTTCTGGCTATGCTCTCTTTAACTAAACATTGCAAGTTAAGAGTAAGCACACCCAGACCCCGAGTCCCTCGAAAGCATTCCCCTGCAATATCCAGCCCCTGCCACTGGCTGCTCACAGAAATTCCAGATCCTTTACACCCAAAGGTGCAGAGTACGCCAGTTTACCTTAAACCAGTGGTTTTCAAACTGCAGGTCATGACAGAGTACTGGGATGCGGAATGTAAGGCTCTGGGTTTTAGCGGCTCTGGTCAGCACCGCTGACCAGGCCGTTAAATGTCCTATCAGTGGTGCTGCCTGGCTAAGACAGGCTAGCCCCTACCTGTTCTGAAACCGCGCTGCACGCCGGAAGTGGCCAGCAGCACGTCCGGCTCCTAGCCGGGGGGCGGGGGGGACACGGCTCCGCGTGCTGCCCCTGTCCTTAGCACTGGCTCTGCACTCCTATTGTCCAGGAACCAGCCAATGGGAGCTGGGGGAGGGCGGTGCCTGTGGGCGAGAGCTGCGTGGAGTTGCTTGCATGCCTCCGCCTAGGAGCCAGACCTGCTGGCTGTTTCCGTGGTGCAGCGCGGTCTGCGGTGCCAGGACAGGTAGGAAGCCTGCCTTAGCACCCCTGCTGTGCCACTGACTGGGAGCCACCCAAGGTAAGCCTGTGCCCCAACTCCATGCCCTACACCCCTGCCCCAGCCCCCCAAACCTGGAGCCCCTTGCACTCCAAACACTTCATCCCCAGCCCGACCCCAGAACCTGCAACCAAAGCCCACATCCCTGATCCCCTCCCAACCCCCTCATCCCCAGCTCTGTTGGATTGCAGGCATCAACAATTTTCTTCAATTGGGTCACCAGAAAAAAAGTGAAAAACACTGCCTTAAACCACCACTCCTGTAAATAGACCTACTTTTGTTTTATAAAAAAGAATAAAGATTTAAATAGAAACGAGGGTGGTGAAAACAGTTACACTACAAAACAAAAACATCAAACGTGAACTTGGGGACCTTTTGCCAAGGAGCCTCTGAATCACAGTAAGTTTCTACCAAAGGTTACTGGTCTGACCAGGTCCCTGGGATGGACCATATTGAGAATGCCACACTCAGGGCAGACTGCAAGAAACAGGGCAGGC
Source organism: Trachemys scripta elegans (assembly GCF_013100865.1). NCBI lineage: Eukaryota > Metazoa > Chordata > Testudines > Emydidae > Trachemys > Trachemys scripta. Next base: position 235,374,694 of record NC_048299.1, read on the forward strand.
AATCCCCCAGAACTGGTAGTTTATTTTATAATTAGATTCACCAAACCAGTAACAAAACAGATAGCTGTCTATAGCCCTGATATAAATCTATCTGGCCAAAAGGGGTGTCACCTAAGAACAAAACAAGTTTGCGATTCAGATACATAGCCAATATTCATAACTTCAGATACAAAGATGATACCTGAATGTAAACAGGATAATAATACTTAGCAATTCATAACTTTTCTATCAATACCTTACATGACATACTTTGTACAAGACTTACGGAAATTATGTAACAGTGGTAATAACAGTAATAACAACAGTGATATAAATGGTCACCTTTCTTATACATACATCATTCTTATACAACTGGAAACCATCAAGAACACTTCATTGAGAACGTAAGCCAAATGTGAACTCTGGTCTTCACACATGCAAGGTAAGTACATTTTACTACTGCATCTGTATCCCCTCCCAAAAGATCACTTCTGTTAGCTGGACTCAGCACTAGATTTCTCTGTTCTTAGTTTTCATTTCAAACAGCAAGCACTTCTATTTTAAATCAGTAGCAGGAGGGCTGTGGGGTTGGATATAGCAACCTCCTACATCAGCGGGTGAGACCAGTGGAAAGTTGGAGTTCTGCAGTTAGAGGATTTTTAGGTTAAGGATACCGATTGAGATTGTAGGGGGAGGGAAGGCCCAAGAGTGAAGAAGGCTTTCTCAATTCATTCTGAAATACATTTATGATAGAGATTTGTGGTTTAGATTGCGGCAACAAGTCAAAGGCCATCTAAGGTCATTACTTGGACAGTGCAATCCCCAAAGCAACATAGGTGCCTAAACTCCATTTAGGCGCCAAAGTCCCCGAGCATGGCTACTGCCTAATTCTGTAGGTACCTACACTCACTTGGAGCTTAACCTTGTGGAGCAAAATTCCCTAGGCGCCATAGGCAGTGGGTGAACCACTGGCTAAGGGAGTCTAGCCCCCCCTGGCCTGGCCCACCCCTTCCACCTGAGGTCCTGTCCCTCCTGCCCCATTCCCCCCAACCTCCAATTCCCCCCCGCCCCCCGCCCAAGGTGGCAGGTGGTGAGTGGCCCTCCCTCCCCCAACCCTGGAGTTCTGGGCAGCGCAGCACCCCAGCTACCCCAAGTCCCAGCTATCCCAGCCCCAGCAGGCTTCCCTTCCCAGAAGAGGAGCAGCCTGCCTGGGCTGGGGCCAACTAGCAGCAGGAGGGGGCCTCCTGGGCTGAGCATGGGCAGGGCCATGCAGGGCTGTTTGGGGAGGCAGAGCCTTCCCCTGTCTATTAGATGCACCGCCCATGCTAGGCGCCTAAGTTTTAGACCCTGGGGCACGTTCACTGCTGCTCCACTCTAGGTGTTTGGACCTTCTGCCTAAGCTCCAGAGAGATTCATGAACTGAGGGAATATAGGCATTGAGCTGCCTAAGTCACACGTGGGGACAAGTCTGGTAGGTGGCCTGTGAGCACATCTACCAGTTCAGGTCCCATTCAAAATTGAGGAGGAGGTGCCATGACCTACCTACCTTATAACTTTTAGGCCTGTGGTTAGTGTGCTCACGTGGGATGTGGGCGACCAAAATTTAATTCCCCCTCTGGGGACCGTGTTGTCACCACTGAGCAATGGGATATTCTGATGTGCGTGTGGTGGTAGGGGCTTTCTCAATCTCTACTGTTAAAGCTATTCCACTGTGGATAAATACTTACTTGCTAGGCCAGAGAGTGAGAATGATTCTGAAGTCCAGTGGTCAGGGCACCCATCTGAGAGGTGGGAGACCCCAGAGTGTAATTGAGAGGAACTGGATATGTACATTATGATGGGTCTGCTCTCTACAGTGTTGTTGCCATAGTGTACCAGACAGCAATGCAGCGGGAAACCCAGTCTCTGACTGCACTCCCAAGGCATTGCTCCCTGGTGTGATGAGGTAATAAAGGTAGAAGTGCTGTATGGGACAGACCCAAACCCATGACAATTTTCCTATCTAATGCCTCATAATGTTATTCAAGCACAACCTTAATTCTGATCTTACCAGTAAGTAACTGTGGGCTAATAATTAGCATTTTTGATCCACGGATCTCAGGCTTTACAAAAGGGGGTGAGCACTATCATCACCAAATTACACTGAGCCAACTGAAGAAGTTGAAAAGAAAGCACAAATTTCACTCCCAGAACTTGGTCTTGGCAGGTAGGTTAAAGAGAATTTGATTTTTCACACTATTATAAATATATTTAGGGTTTTAATTCAATAAATCTAACTCTCAATGATTTAGGATAATTAAAAGAGTTTGTCTCTGATTCAGAAGTATTTCATATCACTTTTAAATCCGCAAGGAAAGGCTCTACTTTTTTAAAAAGTTACACTCTCTCCCAAGCAAAAGGCAATGGTCAGATCAGAGGACTAACAGCATGGTAACAGTGACCTGATTTGTTGGAGACATAGTCCACGCCTCCTTTTGATTTGGACTTTAAACTTTGTAACTGAAAGAGAAGTGGTTGCCGTGAACAACCTTGAGAGGGAGTCTGTATTTCCTCTTAGTTTTTTGTTTGTTTGTTTTAAATATTGTAGTGCAATATTTTATATTAATCCTAAATGCATGTCTTTGTATCTAGGTTCTTATCCTATTGGAAACTTTGACCCAGATCCTGCAAACACTTAATAACATGCACATTGTTCAATAAGGCTAGTCACGTGGGTAAAGATACACATGTGTTTAAGTTCTGGCAGGATTGGCAGTCCTAAGAAAAAAGTGGACAGAAAAAGGGGTGGCCAAAGTGAAACCCACAGCATTCTATAACACGGTCTGTGGCTGCCTTTATTTTTTATGCAGGGATGCAGGTGTGAAGATTCGAGTTCCCAGTGAACAATGCTTTATCTTGAGCCTATTGGAGGCTGCATCATTCATAAATGGGACCTGCTGTACATAAAATCTGCTTCATTTAAAGCTAATTTTCTGTGGTCTCCATGCCCTCCCTCCCCTTAATTTACCCTTTGGTTGGGCAAAGTTTTGGGAAACCCTGGGTTAGAAGAAAAGGTTCTATACATCTGGTGCTAGTTATGGGTAAAGTGTTTTCTGTGAAAGGCAGGTTTACTTTGTCTTCTCTTGGAGAATTTTCTTTGTTTAACATCTGATCACCCATCGGACCAGGGCCGGCTCCAGGCACCAGCTGAGCAAGCAGGGCTCTTCGGCGGCAATTCGGCGGAGGGTCCCTTGGTCCCTCTCGGAGGGAAGGACTTGCCGCTGAATTGCTGCCGAAGAAGAAAGCGGTGCGGTGGAGCTGCTGCGGATCACGATCGTGGCTTTTTGTTGTTGTTGTTGTTGTTTTCGCCGCTTTGGGCGGCAAAAACCCTGGCGCCAGCCCTGCCCCTGACCTACCTACTGACCTAAAATCAGCTTGCTCATTAAGGAAATGGAATGGGGAAGGTTTCATCATATAGACCAGGGGTGGTCAACCTGAGCCTGAGAAGGAGTCAGAATTTATCAATATACATTGCCAAAGAGCCACAGTAATACATCAGCAGCCCCCAATCAGCTCCCCCCATCCCTCCCAGCACCTCCCACCCACTGGCAGCTGCACCAATCAGTGCCTTCCCCCTCCCTCCCCACACCTCCCAATCAGCTGTTTTGTGGTGTACAGAAGGCTCTGGGGTGGGGGGGAGGAGCAAGGACATGGCAGGTTCAGGGGAGGGGGCAGGAAGGAGTGGAGTGGGGGCAGGTCCTGTGGCAGAGCCAGGGGTTGAGCAGTGAGCTCCCCCCAGCACATTGGAAAGTTGGTGCCTGTAGCTTCAGCCCCGGAGTCGGTGCCTATACAAGGAGCCGCATATTAACTTCTGAAGAGCCACACGTGGCTCCAGAGCCACAGGTTGGTCACCCCGATATAGATCTACCCCAGGCTTGTCTAGGACCATGTCTACACTACAGACTTAGGTTGATGCTGTTGTCAGTAACTACCGGTGTGGTGCTCTGCTCTTGTTCGATGATGATAACAGTCGGCTGCGTGCGTGTTCCCTTTGTGTGCTGCCCCAGCTCTGCACAGATAGCTGACACAGCAGACCTCAAGAGAACCCCCAAAGACCACAGACTCTAGTAAGGTACGAAGGAACCTGAGCCAGGTTTATTGTCAAACGAAGCACAGTAATAGTTTCCCGTAGACTCTACAAGACATACTACGAATTTGTGCCCCCGGCAATGGACCGGTTCAGTCAGTGGCGGGACTTTCTACTGTCCCCTAGGCCAGACAAAGATGTGCACTCCGGAACCTACTCTTATACAGTTACAGGACAGATTACTCATCCCTACTGACGTATTGAGGTACAGCCTCTTGGATCATTAGGGTACTGTCTCCCCCTTTGATCATGTTGTTTCAAACAAACAGATCTATCCATCATGCTGTCCTTTTGACCCTGTCTTTAAGATGCACTTGCCTGTTCCTTATTATGTCTGTGGAGTGTCCTTGTATCGGGATGTCCAGGTGCCATCTTGGCACAAGTTCCTCTTATTAGCACTTATGTGTGGATGCACTTGCTGCTAAGAACCCTCTTCTCGCCAACTTCTGTGAGTGAGGCCCGCCTCTGGCTAACAGCTTTTGCTTAGCAATGCCTGGAAGTACTTTGGTTCAGGCTTCAGGCCTCAGGCTTCAGACTGGGCCCTTGACACAAGAGGTTATGTTTCAGGGCCTCATCTTACTACAGATGCAAGTTATATTGGTGTACAGCAACCAAAGTTTGTATATCGCTTGTTTGCATGCATACATGGCTGCTTTCATCAGCAATGCACATGTTCACCAGGATTTCTTGTGTTGATGCAAATGCGATGCACCATGAATAGGTATCCCAGGGTGCCACATGCTGCCATCTGGCACAATGCCTTTTGGGAAATTTTCACAATGCATTGCAGTGCATAGAAATGAGTCACCTAGGGAGCTAGGGGTCAAATTCCCAGCACGCAACATTCTCCATCCCATAGTGACATCCACATCCCATAATTTTTGTCTTAGGGGACTCAGCCTACCCCTTACTCTCCTGGCTCATGAAGCCATACACTGGCCATCTTGACAGCACCAAGGAAAGATTAAACTATTGGATCAGTAGGTGCAGAGTGACAATTGAATGTGTTTTTGATAGATTGATGGGATGCTGGCAGTGGTGACTCACAATATTGGATCTCAGTGAGAAAAATATTCCAATGGTTATAGCTGCCTGTTGTATCCTACATAATATCTGTGGCTATGTCCACAGTGCACACCATTTGCAGTGGCATGGTGGGTATGTTTACTTACACGCGACAGTAAAAAGAAAGCTGCGTCCTCACTGTGGCATGAAGCTACAAGTGTCAGTGAAAGTCTGTGTCAGGAGAGAACTGCCCTTCCCCACTGCCAGACTCTTTCCCTGTAGCATAGAAATACTCCAGCAGTTTTCTGTGGTGGGGAAAGTCTCTGGCAGCCAGGAGCTGTTGGAAACTTTCCTCCCTGCCGGAGTCTCTCCCTGCAATGGGGAAAGACACCAGCAACAGGACACTATCCTGCTAAAAACAGCAGTGTACAAAGGGGAAGCATTGGTTGGGCAAGTAGAGTAGATATATATACCTGAGTAGATACCCACAGGGTTCAGGCATGTCTTTACTCACCTAAGCAGTGCCTGCCCCACCATCTACTCTGTACAAGGGGGACATGTACTCTACACACCACAGAAAGAAGCGTGCAGGGTAGACATATCTTGTGAGGCAAAGGGGGAAAAGCTGCCACCAAGATGGAGGGCAGAGGTGGAGCAACTGTCTGCTGACTTTGAACAGACAGACACAAGGGTCATTACAAGCACTAATGTGGAGATATGCAGCTGAGGGACACTTTGAAAAGAACACTTTAATGGTCAGCCACAGTGTGCTGTGTGCTGGACTGCTCTCTGGTCCTGACACTCTGGGTACTGTTAGGAATTGCATAGTGCTTGCTACACATGTATAACTACTGAAGCTATGAATTATGCAGTGCTGGCTTTACTGTTATACATACAACTGGGTGTTTTGAACGTATGAGTTAGGTGGTGCTGTACATTTGAGTGATCTGAGTACTGCAATGCATTCTGAAATATGTGTTGTGAACTAACAAAGAAGTGGCTCAGCACCAGATTGATTATGGTATGCCTGGCACAGTTCCTTTGTTTCACGTGGCACTGCTACTCATCCCCATTGTACCCCTTTGCCTACATCCCCTGTGCAATCCGTTTGTAGATGTTCACATTTCTATGGCTTGTCTATAGTTGTGTGTGCACAGCCTCTTCTCCATACAGGCCCAGGAGATCTAATACCACCTGTCTACTCCATGCAGGAGTGCATTCTGTGGATGGGGCCGGCATGGTCAATTAGACCAACAAGGGAGAGCTGCTAAGCTTCTTGCAAAGCTGGACAAACAGAAAAAAGCATTTAAAAAATACATCGAGTGTTTTTAAGGGGGAGGCAGGCATGGCTTTGGTCTGTATGACCCTGGGCACTGCAGTCTACAATTATGACCAGAGGGGTAAGCTGCTAGATGACTGTTAGGGTCAACACAAGTCACCAGTATCTACATTTGTAGTGTTAACTTCAGCAGATCAACCACGGCTCCATGCCATTTCGAATGTGGTTTCACTGCACGCTTATCTGGGCTGGAGACAAATCTAAATGTTTTGGACGGTAGATATCGTAGGCAGGGGTAGGTTGTGCCTTCCCAAACAGCCTAGCGTGGCCCCGCCCACAGCACTCTGCCTTGGCTGGCCCAGGCTGGCTGACCTGCCTCCCTGCCTAGGGTTATCATACGTCTGGATTTTCCCGGACATGTCCGGCTTTTGGGGGCTCAAATCCCCCTCCGGGGGGAAATCCCCAAAAGCCGGGCATGTCCGGGAAAATCGGGAGGGCTCGGCCGGGGCCTCTTTGGCCGGGGCCGCGGGGCCGGGGGCATGGTGCCGAGCTGGGCCGGGCGCGCGGTGCTGGGCCGGGGTCGCAGTGCCGGGTCGGGGTGGGCACGGGGCCGGGCGGGGGGCGGGGGGGGGGGGCGGGGGGCGCGGTGCCGGGCTGGGGTCCGGGAGCCGGGGGTCCGCTGGGCCGCGAGCTGGGCCGGGGAACCCGCGGGGCCGGGGGGTCCGCTGGGCCACAAGGCCAAAAGCCAGGAGGTCCGCGGGGCCGGGAGCCGGGGGATGCGCCGGGCCGCCGGGGGCCGGCAGTGCTGGGCGGGCCGGGGGTGGTCGGCCGGGGCCGGCACCCCAGGGCCCGAGCCGACCCAGGCTGGCCCGCCGCCGGGGGGCCAGCCTGGGCCGCGCCTCCTCCCCCCACACCGCCCCTTACCTGCTACAGGCTTCCTGCGACTCAAATGTTCGCGGGAAGCAGGGGAGGGGGCGGAGACTTTGGGAGGGGGTGGAGTTGGGGCGGGGCGGGGGCGGGGCTGGGGGCGGGGCCGGGCCCCCTGGGAGTGTCCTCCATTTGGAGGCACAAAATATGGTAACCCTATCCCTGCCTATCTTTAAGGCTTTAGGGTTCACACAGAGAGAGGTGACACACACACCCTAACCTAGGGTTACCATGCACCTGGATTTTCCCGGACATGTCTGGCTTTTTGGTCCTCAAATCCCCGTCTGAGAGGAATTTCCAAAAAGTCAGACATGTCCGGGAAAATAGGGAGGCATGGTAAGGGGACCGCCTCCTCCCCGGGCTCCAACTTTCCCGGCTCCTGCCGCTCTCCACCGCGGCGGGGGCCAAAGCAACTTCCCCAGCGCAGCAGCAGCTGGGGGGTGGGAAGGAGGAGGGGGAATGCGGGGTGCTCAGGGGAGGGGGCGGAGTTGGGGCGGGGTGCTCAGGGGAGGGGGCAGAGTTGGGGAGGGGCCGGAGAAGGGGCGGAGTTGAGGCGGGGCCGGGGCCCCATGGAGTGTCCTCTTTTTGCAGTATTGAAATATGGTAACCCTACCCTAACCCCCCCACCTTCCCCCGCACACACAGGGAGGGATGACACACACACACTCCGGTACACCTCTCTCATGGGGCCAGGGATTTGTGTGTGACCAACTGACCTGACTTTCCCTGCCCGGCGCTCTCCGCCCTCCATGCCTGGCTGGACCCCGGGATGAACCCGCCTCTCCTGGTGCCTGCCACCGTGTCTTGCTGAGGCAACACATTGGATGGAGGATGCAGGGTCACATGCCCCCCCCCCTCAATTTCTGCCAGTGTTCACGCCAGAACATGGCCAGCAGCAGCCTTTCAGTACTGTGCAGGAGGGAAGGGAAGGGAGCTGCTTCCAGCTGCAGGGGAGCAGGGGGAAGGGATGACCTGGCCTGTGTCTTTGCAGAACTCAACTCTTCCGTACACCCCACCACTCCCATGTGGCTGGAAGCAGCTTGTCTGTTTCTGCCCGCACAGTGTCGAAAGGCAGCTAACACTTCTATGCTGCTGCTGGCCACTGACATAACCCAGCCACCTCCTGTCCCTGGCTACAGTGTGGGCAGGAAGGGGTTAAGCCCTAAGGATGCATTGTGCAGCAGGGTCCAGGGAACCTGACTGCAGGGGCTTCAGCGAACCCAGCCAGAGAGGTGGCTCAGCAGAGGAGGGTGCCTAGGGGGCGGAGGTGTGTATGTAAAAGAAGGTGCTAAGCCCTGCCCTCCCTAAGGTTGTGAAGCCTGCAGTTTTGGGCAGTGAATCCTCTGGAAATCGCTTCCCCTTCCCACCCACCCCGCCACTCCAGAGCTTGGCTGAGGGGTGGAGAAGCTTCCCCATGCCAGTACTGTGTGTGGCTTTGGCACATGCAGGGCTCAGGTTGGGAGGGTGGTGAAGGGGCAAAGCAGGGAGAGGCCAGTGAGAGGTGAAGCACATAAAGAGCCAATGGGTGGGCAGCAGCGGTGACACATAACCGGCTGCTGCCTAGCGCCTGCCCACTCACCAGCCACTGCAGCTCACAAAACGCAGCCAGTGCCAGCCAGAAAAAGGACAGGGGGGCAGGGCCCTACTGGCGGAGAGCCAGCACAGGTCACAGCGGGGGCTGCGCTGACAGACCAGCAGGGGGAGCAGCCGGCCCTGCACACTGCAACCCCCCTCCCCCCCCCACACACACTCACTACTTGTGGGTGGGCGGCTGGCGAGAAAGGATTCAGCCAGCAGCAGGACCCGCCGGTACTGATGGGGGGGAAGCAGAAAATACAGGACAATTTGCCTATTTTTAAGAAAAAGTTGGTACACATGCAGGAGATCTTAAATATGGGATTGTCTCTTTAAAAACGGGCAATCTGGTCCCCCTAGCCCAGGAGTTCTCAAACTGGGGGTCAGGACCCCTCAGGGAGTCACGAGGTTATTACATGGGGGGTCCATGAGCTGTCAGCCTCTACCCTAAACCCCACTTTGCCTCCAGCATTTATGATGTTAAATATATAAAAAGTGTTTTTAATTTTGAAGGGGGGGGGGTCGCACTCAGAGACTTGCTATGTGAAAAGGGTCACCAGTAAAAAAGTTTGAGAGCCATTGCCCTAGCCTAGCTCCAGGGTGGAGGCCGTCCTATCAGTATGAAGTTGCTTTATGAGGGTGTAGCTTTCCCGGAGGGGACAGTGCTGGTGTCCCTGCTACCACACCAGGGCTTTCACTCACTGACTGGGATGAAAAAAATCACACCCAACAGAGGGCCACCTGGTGCAGGTCCCTGGGCTCCCCCTCACTAGGCGGGGCTAAGGAACAACCCCTGGCAGAGGAAGGGGAGGAGGTTGCTGGGTGAGTTCAAACGAGACCGTCACACTCTCGCTCCCCACTAGCGGTGCGGCTTGAAGTAAGAATAACAAACACCAAATACAGGGTTTCCAGCAGCAGCACCCGCCCTGCAAACATTGTTCCAGCAGCAGCCCTGCTGAGCACTGCGTGATACGCGCCCGCACGCCCGGAGCCCTGCCTACGCCGCAGGAGCGCCTGTGGCAACAGCACAGCCCTTGCTCCACGGCCCCGTCCCTGCGCGCTGGTGGGCCGGGGGCTGCTCGCTCACGCTCCGCGACCGGCGCAGACAGCGCGCTCCCGGGGACTGCCTTCCCTCCCCGCCCTCCCCACCGTGGGACAGCCGAGCGCCCGAAGCTCCTCCCCCAACAGCCCGTCTCCAGGCAACAGCGGTGGGTAGCGTCACTTCCTCCTGCCTCGCACGGCCTCCCCCGCGGCCCTGGGGCTCCTGCGGGGCTCGGATTGTTGTGGCCGGGGCCGCCCGTGACACGTGGTGCCGTAGCCGCTGCTGCCGCCGGGGAAGCCCCGCTCGCTGGAGTGCGGGCAGCAGCATGGCCGCTCTGGCCGAGGCGGTGAGCAGCAGCGCGGGTTGCCCGGCGGCAGGCGGCAGCAGCAGCAGCAGCCGGCACGAGAAGAGCCTGGGGCTCCTCACCACCAAGTTCGTGTCGCTGCTGCAGGAGGCCAAGGACGGCGTGCTGGACCTGAAAGCGGTGCGTGCGCGGGGCGGGGCGGGGCCGGGTCTGCCTGGGCGGGGGGTAGTCGGGTCTGGAGGAAAGCCCCTGAGGGGATGGGGGCTGCATGGGGGGTTCGGATCAGTGGTGGGTTCCTGGGCTAGGCTGGGATCTGGAAGGGGCTGAGGAGGGGGTGGTCGGAGCTGTGTAGTATGCGGGCTGTGTGTGAATGTGAAGGAATGGTTGCTTGTCCCTGCGTGGGTGGGCCCACCTGTAAATGGGAGTGTCTCTGGGGGAGGACCCGGTGTGTGGGAGGGGTTCTCCCTGTGTGTGGTGGAACTGGGTGGTCTTTGCAGGGGAGATGGCCCAGGGTTGGGGTGGATGTGGAGCTGAACATCATTGGAGGGTGTAATATATTTTGGGGTGGGGAGTCTGGAGCTGGTCTCTGTGTAGGGGGCCTAACATGGGAAAATACATGGAGGGGATCTGGAGCTGAAAGTGGCGTGTGTGTGTGAGAGAGAGAGAATAGACAGACTTCTTTCTCATGCTCTATTTCCCATAGTCCTATACAAATAATAACTCTTTCCCCCCCCCCCATTCACTTTCCAGGGAGAAACTAAAAGGTATTATGATTGAGAAAGGAGTCTTGGAGGGAAAGGGTTGCAGCTGGCAAAGCCTGAAACATGAGTAGGATCCTCTCCCTAGGGAGAGTGGAGTCCTGTCAGAGCATGAGTTTTCTTCCTTTCCAGTTCCCCTGCAGTGTAATGGGGCTGGCTTGTAAGTTGCCAAAGTCTGTGGAACCCCAACCAGTGTCATGAATTACTTGTGACCGAGGCCAGCACAGGTTGCAAAAGAGAACCTTTTCTGCCTGAGAACCAAGCAGAGAGTAAAAGGGCCTATAAGAGTGTATCTGTGTCTGGAGGCAGAGAGGAATGGGGGCTGAATGGGGTTTGGAGAGGAGCGGGGCTAGGAGCAGAGGTAGTCTGGGTAGGGTGACCAGACAGCAAGTGTGAAAAATCAGGACAGTGGGTGGGGGGGTAATAGGAGACTATGTAAGAAAAAGACCCCCAAACCAGGGCTGTCCCTATAAAATCGGGACATCTGGTCACCCTAGTCTGGGGGCAGATGGGGATGGAAGCGTGGTGTTCCTTCCCTGACCCCAGTGGGCCCCCCCCGAACATTCCTCAGTGCCCTGCTAGGGGTGCGGCCGTGCCCCACAGTTTGGGGACCACTGGTATAATAAGGCTTGTGCTGGTCTGTACTTGTAAGGCTTTCTCTGTTGTACTGTTTATTTCAGGGATTGGATGGTCATTTTTTGACCAGCCAAGAGGTTTCAACTTTCCAAGAGACCAAAAGGCTCTCTTAATAGGTACGGAATGGAACAGATTGTAGGTACCTTACCCTTGGGTGAGCACTCGTAGAGACAGTTCTCTGCATAAGGTGTAGTCCCAACTTAGCTCAAGAGGGCATGGTGGGGCCTCCTGCCAGATCATGATGAACTGGATCTCTAGTCTCCATAGTTTGGATCGTGTTGTAGAGCTCTGGCCACTCTGGGTTTGTTTATGCATTACTAGTGCTTCTAACTTCCATTTTTAGAAAAAAGGCAATTTGTGTATCTCATTTGTTTTGGAGTTATTTTAATGGAAGCACTTGTGGGATGGCTGAAATTTAATCAGCAAATACTGATATAGCATTCAGAACTTGTGTGACTTAAACATATGTTCACAGAAACCTCAGAAAAGCAGTTATTGGCATCCTTTCTTCAGGAACTGAAGAAGGACTAAAGTTTCCTTACCTCTTTTCTACCTATGACTGACAGAGACACTGGAAAGTTTTGTGTAAAAGGAAGAGCCTATTCTGTACATTACATCCTCCATTGGAAATTGGGGAATGTAGTGTGATGCATTTTAATATTATGTTGTACTTGCAAACTCTGATTTTGCTGATAGAAAATGACTAGCTTTTGTTTTCTGCATTTGCACAGAAGAAAATCAGATGGCTTCCAGCAAATTCATTTAAAGATGTATTAACTTTTTTAAAAGTAATATCCAAGATTACCTTAACTGAAACAGTTTAGTGAACATTTTTTCCTTTTGGTTTGCTCACATTGTGCATTTGACAGCAATGTGTATTGTCACTTTCACTATCTCCCTATATAAACAGTTTTTTCCTTGTTGAAAAGACCTTTAAATGTCCACAGGGGAGCAGAAAAACAGGTAATTTTAATAAACAAAAGGACTTTTAAACAATACAAAACAAAACTTTTCAGGACATACTATACTATTTTCAATGGAGCTCAATCAGAAATGTAAAAATATTCAGTTTCAAAGTTGATAGTATCCTTTTAACTCATTTCAGCACTTGTTCAGGCTATACATTATGAGCATCCCAAATTGAAGTGATTTTGAAATGGTGTGACGTAAAGTAGTTGTCTTAACACCCAATCAGATGTATTCAACTAGCGACAGAGATCTCATATTTGGAGTTTGTCAGAGATCCTTGATTTAACTGTACCACAAAGAAGTTGTCTGTTGGGTGATGCTTTGGTGGCCAAGAGGTTGTGTTTGGTGAGGTCTTTTAAACTGTTTAGTGTTTGAAGTTGCCTGGAGACTACTTACTGAAGAAAATCTTCACAGAAGGAAGAAGCAGGGTGTTCAGACATCAAATCTTGATTCCACTGAAGTCAGTAACAGAATTTTAGTGGAAGCAGGATTTATCCCTACAGCAAGGTGGGCACCCAAGAACTATTGATGATAGAAAATTCATATTACCTATAGATTAATCTCTTGAAAAAGGATGAATAATTTTGCCCAAACTGTCCTAATTACATAATTTATTTGCAACGTTGTTGTAGCCGTGTTGGCTCCAGGATATTAGAGGGACAAGGTCAGTGAGATAATATTTTTTTATTGGACCAACTTCTGTTGGTGAAAGAGACAAGTTTTCGAGCTATGCAGTGTTCTCCTTCAGGATCTTTCACCAACAGAAATTGGTCCAATGAAAAAATATTACCTTACCCACTTTTTCTCTGATTAGGAAATAACATGTACAGTGAAAACGAATTTTGGCCAATTGACTGAGATCTCATGTACTGTTTTTAGTGCAAAATACAATAGAGGTTAGCTTGAAATTTTTGTGCTCCCATATAATTAATAATAAATACCATCTGTTCTTATTGGAGGAGAAAATATACTTTTTCTTTGTGTTTAGTATTGTGCATCAGCATTGGTATAGATTAGAAACGCTAATGACTAAAGTGGTGGGTCTGACATGAAAATGAAACTTTTCAAAGGAAGCTTGGAGGGAAGCCAGAATATATTAGGACTGTCCCAGATTGTACCACAGACTTCCTATGTGATCCTGAACAAATCAGTAAGCATTTTTGTGCTTTAACTTTTTCATCTGTAAAATGAGCATAGAACATCCCTGCCTCGAGGGCTGCTGTGAAGTTTACTTTATCTGTCATGAACTTTGGTATCCTCTGAGACAGTTTGAGAAGTAGAAATTACAGTCAGTAATGATGGTTCCAGAGATGATGGAGCAAATGGAGATGTGTTTTGAACACTGTATATTTCCATTATGGCCCATAATGGCTCCCCAAAACTATTAGGGTTAATTTATTTAGTATTTATGATTCTCATCACCATAGTATCTAGGAGTTTGTCTACATATTAAAGTTATTCTAGAATAAAGTAGATTAGGAATTTAAAGCAGAATAACTATTTTGGCATAACTCCATGTGTGGACACTCTTATTCTTGAATAAGTGTGTCCACACATAGAGTTCTTCCACAGTAGATATCCTGAATAACTCCATGTGTAGACAAGTCCTGAGTTGTCTGTATGTTGTCCACTTTTTCATGGGTATGTAGGATCTCTCAGTGGCATGGTAGTATAGTAGTAGTGATGATTGATATTTAAAACTTTGTCTGTTTTTACCCAGAAAAGCAAAGAAAATTTGAGTGAAGAATGAAAATTAAGGCTCAGGTTTAAATCTTTCTGCTTCCTTCACTCCATCCTGGCAGGTTCTCTAGGTTTAAATCAGAAACTGTTTTCTTACATATTTTGTTTGCTGAGCTGTTAAGTATGCGTAGAAGATGGTGGTAAACTTTATTAAAACACAGTCTGTACGGAATAAATGTTTAGTACTTTCATGACCCATCAAACTGAACAACTGTTTAGCCCCATATCTACTGTAAAGCAGTTACACATGTCTCAATTAGGAAAGGTAGAAACCAAGTTGCATACCATAGCTACATTTTCAGGGAGTTACAGAATTTCTGTAGGCACATGGCTCATCAATTTTAGTTCCAGTAGCAGGCATCTTTATATGGCCAGGGGTTCCACATCTTAGAGAGACATTGCCTTGTGAAACACCTATCCTCCCATTCAAAATCACTTACCATTTCTGTAACACTTCTGTGACACCTACAGCAGTTGTTTACATGGAAAATAATACTTAGAAGGCATTAAATAAATGTGTTTTTAGCTTCCTGATTTAGCAGTAGAATATGAAGAGGAAGAGGAGCTGGCCATCTACCTGTAGTCCACTAGCAAGTGCCCTTGTGCTCCACGGTCTAAAGCTTGAAAATCACTGTTAAAACAGGCTGTGGGATTATGATTTGGACATGTGATACTGCACAGTTGTTGTCTTGTCATTCTTTTTCCTTCTTCCACCCCCATTAGGTTCTGGTGCACTGTCCCATAAGTGGTCACCAGCAGCAGTTCTCTCTTTAGATGGCTCTGGATGCCTGTCATTGGCAATGGTTCTAGCATTAGACACATACCTTGTTCTCATTTAGAGGGTGATGGACTGTGGGAGGAGAACTGGGAGCTTGTCTACACTTCAAAATTAATTTGGATTAAAGGAGGGTGTGAATTTAAAATGCAACAGTTATTTTTCAGTCGTTGCATGTGTGGACATTCTTATTCCAGAATAATGTCCATCCCCATCCATGTGGGTAGACAAGCCTGGTCAAGGAGATGAAATAAAATTATCAGTGAAGAAGTGAGAAGGGAAGAGATCAGAAAGATGAGGAGGGAAAGGAGGCTCCAAAACAAAAAAATCCCACTGAAAAAGTAGAAACAAGAAAAGAGAGACTAAATTAATCACATCAGAAATGGTGCCGCATGTCAGTTAGGTAAAAAGCAGTGCTTGCGGAAATGCAAGTGCCAACATTGTGTGCTACAGCGAGCAAGAAGAGCAGAGCTGAGTTGTCTGAGACAAGGTTTATATTTTTTTAAGGGACAGGGAAGCAGCATACTCCTTACTTCTCGTAACTAGTGGCATGCTGATGCTGCCCCTGCTTTGATAAATGTGCCTGGATTCTAATTTCAACCAAATACCAATGAACTACTTTTTAAAACTTCCTTGGAAGCATAAAATAGGTCACAGTCTAAATATTCACAGAATCTACGCATCCTGCTGTGTATTTGTCTGCCAGTCATGAGCCTTCTTAAGGGAAAGTCTCAAGTAATATTTGCCTGGGTTACATACTTATTTCAAATGGGAGGCGTTACTAGAAATTGTGACTACTGTGCAGCTATTTTCCACTAAAAATATTTTATTGAGCAATTCCAAATAATGAGAAATTTGGAGGGAGAGAAAGGAGAGGTGATCCCAACTGAAGTGAAATGTCCTTTTCTCTTGTAGACTGGGCCTGTTGTGAGCCACCTTGGCACATCTTATTAGAAACAAGTCCCTTTAAAAGAGTTCTATCTGCAGCGGTGCTACCAACAGTGAGAGAATTGTTGAGATGTCTTAAGTAAAATTTTCAAAAACACCAATTTTGAAAGTGACCTAGGTGTTTAACAGCCTAAGTCTTATTGAAA
This sequence comes from Trachemys scripta elegans, assembly GCF_013100865.1. NCBI lineage: Eukaryota > Metazoa > Chordata > Testudines > Emydidae > Trachemys > Trachemys scripta. Next base: position 235,390,903 of record NC_048299.1, read on the forward strand.
GTTAATAGGACTTAGACTCTTAAGATGCTTTTGAAAGTTTTACCTCCCAGTCATTAAAATTTAGTGGAACATGGCATTTTTCATGAGTTCTGTAATTGTGTTGAAACCAGTTTTGTCCTGTCTATTGTAGCAACTAAAGGGTTTCCACACATTTGTGGGTTGGAATATGTTGGGGACACATCAACCCATTGCTGAAAACTTTTGTCAGAAATGGGTCACTTTCCTCTTGTAGCTGGGCCCTTTCTGTATTGTCTGCCATATATAATTTTCAAACCCCTTTTATTTTAGAAGGGTGTATTTTTGGATGGGGGATGGGGCAATGCATTTGAGACCAGTCTGCTAGCTCAGACTAACAGTATAAAATGGATAGTTTTTTTTTTTTTTTTTTTACCAGAGGTGGTAATAAAGACAACCATTAACTCTTCTTCTGCAAATATAGGGATGGGTTTTAATTTCAGCTATGAAGCAGAATTCTTTGTTACATAAAAATGAAATTTTGTGACGCCTAAATATATAAATGATTAAGTATAAATCTGGAATAGACTGTTCCAGCACAGCTGTTATATTAAAAAATATGCCCTGTGTGATTTTCATAGCACTGTCTACTATTAAAGTTGACCAGCACTTCCCACTGAAAGGCCCTGTTTACAATTGTAACCATTTGGGCTGAGATGTTCCATGCTGGGTGTCTGTCTCAGGATGAATTTCTTTTTGAAAATTTCAGCCAAAACTGTTCCTCTATTTCCAAGACCAAAACTAGAAAAAATATATTTTGTCCATGTTATAGAACTCTGGTGCCCTAGTACCCCCCACTGCTTTGGAATAGGGACTTGAAATTTGGCAGGGGGTAGCCTTTACATCAAGAATGTCTTTTGATGTCCTCCTGAAAATCCACCCAAATTTGGCCACGTCATAAGCCTTTGAAAAATTACAGCTCATGCATGGCCAGTAGAGACATCTTAGATTTTAGCAGCTAAATTCCCTGAAGATTGTGTCCACACAGGGCATCCTCCAGCCAGGGCCTGAATAGGACTTTCCCTGCAGTTACAGATCTGGGCTGCTGTGGGCCAGGTCTGGGCACTGGAACTAAAAGCAGGAAATCGGTCTTCTGCCCAGACAGTGAGCAGGAGGAATCTATCTGATGCAAACATAAAGAGAAGAGCTGGTCTTGAAGGGATATACAGGGACAAGGAGTCTGGGAGATAGAGGCGGGAACTGGACCTGTGAGCAACAGTGGGAAGGACATTGGAATTGGCTGGGCAAGGAGATTGGGTCTGGAGCCAGTAGGTGTGTGTGGGAAGAGACAGGGATTAAGAATCAAGGCCGAGGGGGGAGAGAGACAGATCTGATGAGGAGCCAGGGTGTAAGGTAAAACTGGTACTGGTTGGGTAAAGAAACTGGGGCAAGAAGCCAGGAGGATGACACTAGGACTGGGAGCCAGTGGGGACAGAGAACGTGGGTGGGTGTGGGGTCTTGGTGACTGGAAACCAGGAGAGGGGAGAGAAACGTCGGCTAAGGAGATGTGTGGCGTAGAAATGGTATTGGATGGAGAAGGAGACTGGGACGGGGAGAACAGAGGGGTAAGAGTAGGACTGACTGGACAAGGAGATTGGAACTGGAATGAGAATCCTGAGGCATGGAGATTGACTTTGGGTAGGCTAGAAGAATGGGACTGGGATAAGGAGCCTGGGGTAGGGAAGAGACAGAACTAGGACAAGGATAGGTTGAAGGGGACAGAGTAGAAGGGCTCACACATGGGGAGGAATGGGCAAAAGAGTCTGTGCTCACACTCCCCTCCAGAGCCTGGAACAAAACCTAGGTTTCCTGAGTTCATCATTCCTCTGCTGTCAGCAAATAGGAGTGAAACCCACTGGCAAAGTGTCTCCTCCCCCTCTAGTATCTAGGAAGATGACAACCTGCTACTTCTGTCAGTTACTCTGTCAGCTCAAGTGGCAAAGGTCTAAAGGTTCCAACCCAGCTGATGACCTATGTGGGTATCAATAAGATGCCACACGTTAGAACTGTTTTTTTTTTTTTCAGTTTGCTTATTTAAAAGTCTTAGGACATTACACAAAAACTAAATTAAAGGAATATTATTGAGTTTGCCTGTTTAACCTTAACTCACCTCTTGTGGCTATGCATTGTGAAAAGTCTTTGATTATATGATCATGTGCTGTTCTGTCCACAGGAACACCTGCCTCCATCAGTGCACAGGCTGGACCTCCTCTGGGGATCATTCAGAACTGTGTAGTGAAGGAAGCTGTTGTCCATAGGACCCCTGCTTTATTTGTTGCGGAAGTTGGAAGGTGTGTTGTGAATGAGGCAGGGGATTTCAGGAGACATAGGACGGTCTTATGGTTAAGGCAGCTGAACACTGCCTTGGAGAATGGATTCTAGCCCTGCCTCTGCCACTGAGTTCGTATGTGATGCTAGCTGAGTCACCTAAACCATACTTTTCACAGGTGATTACTAATTGTGTGTTCCTCATTTTCTGGGTGCCTGACATGAGACCCTGGGGTCTGATTTGCAGAAGTGCTGATCACACACAACTGCAACTGAAGTCAAAGGGAACTGTGCTTTGAACCTAGAAAGTGCTATATAATACTAAGTACTGTACTCTGAAAAATCAGTCCTAGATGTATTAAATTTGGCACCCAAAATTAGTGGCTACTTTTGACCTTAATCTCATTAGGTATGTCTACACTGCAGTTGAGAGGTATAATTGCAGGATATGTGTACATACCTGAGCTAACTTTCATTTAGCTACATCAAAGCTAGCTTGAGTAACTATAGCAGTGGAGACTTGGCAGTGGTCACTAGAGTATGCCAGGGTCCTGGCTGGGCAGATCCAGTGGGTGCAGCTGCCTGTGCTTTGGTATGTCTGCAGGTGCTGCAATCACACCTCCTGTAGATATACCTTCTGTGCCTCAGATCTTCATCTGTAAATAGAGATAATACCCCCTCCCCCCTGCACCAACACCCCCACTTTACAAGGGGTTGTAAACATTAATTAAATAATATTGATACAATGGACAGGGTTCAGAGAAGAGCCGTGAGATGCTTCAAGGATTAAAAAATGCCGTGAACATCATGGTGGATGTGGAACGGCGATTCTGGGCCCGGGAAACAAGCACGGACTGGTGGGACCGCATAGTGCTGCAGGTCTGGGATGAATCATAGTGGCTGCGAAACTTTCGTATGCGGAAGGGAACTTTCCTGGAACTTTGTGAGTTGCTGCCCCTGCCCTGAAGCGCAAGGACACCCGGATGCGAGCAGCCCTGACTGTCCAGAAGCGAAAAGCACACTCCACCACCATTCTGCACTTGCTCAGCCGGCAGTTGAAGAGTTCTTTTTCAGTGTCCAGGGCGCCTGTATAGGGCTTCATGAGCCAGGGCATTAGCGGGTAGGCTTGGTCCCCAAGGATCACTATAGACATCTCCACATCCCCAATAGTTATTTTCTGGTCCGGGAAGTAAATACCTTCCTGCAGCCGTCTAAACAGACCAGAGTTCCTGAAAACACGAGCATCATGAACCTTGCCCGGCCATCCTACGTTGATGTTTGTAAAACGTCCCTATGGTTCACCAGTGCTTGCAGCACCATTGAAAAGTAGCCCTTTCGGTTAATGTACTGGCTGGCCTGGTGGTCCGGTCCCAGGATAGGGATGTGAGTTCCATCTATAGCCCCACCGCAGTTTGGGAATCCCATCGCGGCGAAGCCAGCTATGATGATCTGGACGTTTCCAAGGGTCACTACCTTTGACAGCAGTAGCTCAACGATTGCGTTGGCTACTTGCATCACAGCAACCCCCACGGTAGATTTGCCGACGCCAAAGTGATTCGCGACTGACCGGTAGCTGTCTGGCATTGCAAGCTTCCAGAGGGCTATGGCCACTCGCTTCTGGACTGAATGAGGCAGGGGTCCTGTGAAAAAATAGTGTATGATCATATAAGGAAGGATTGTAACACAATCCATATGCACAGGGTGACAAAATTAAGGTTGCATATTTGTTTAATAAACCAGGAAAGTACAACATGCTGTTACTAATTTAATATCTTTTTGATATGGGCTGTAGTAATTCCTTCTTGCCATTAATAATCTCGTTTGATAGGTATTGCATGTGAAGTGGAAGTAGCATTCCTTTACTTATATTAAAGACTGTGAAAATTGTTTTCCCCATTTTCCTTTTATACTGTATCTTTATCTTATTAATTAAAACGCCAATCAGGACGGTTTGGTCTATTGAAATTCCTTACAACTTGTTTTCTGCTTGGCAGGTCAGTGAGTTGGTTATGTTTTAGAAAAGATGGAAGTGTATGGCCTTTGCTGTACAATAGGTTTATTTTTTATTCTGGTTTTTGGCATTTTTAATGTATGATTACACAGACTGATGTACGGAGTGTATTCATTAGTAGATTTTGACCATAATGTACAACTGAGTTTCATGATTAGAAATGCAAAGAGTTACTGTCACATTCTTCTTCAATAAAATGACTCATTTGCATCATTATCTATCTCTCCTGCTTTCCAAAAATCCTTGTTTTTAATCTCACATGTATTTTATTTATTTAAATAGTTTACTGTCTTCTGCACCATTACTAAAGAGTTTGAAGACTGAGTACTTTATTTAAAAATAAAACTTTCCACACACCTGTTCCAATTTAGTATCCTTCCCTATTTTTAGAGGTGACTTAAAAAGCGGGACGTGTAATACTTGCAGTATCACTTGAAGTAAAACAATAGTAGAATGGGTGCCCTTTGCTTTTGTCCATTACTTCATTCCTTTTTAGGGATAAACTAATCTGTCTCAGACCTTGTTTATCTGCTGGGTAATAGGTTATTACCTTGATTCACATATTAATCCACCTGTACTTCGTATGTATTCTTAATTCCTCAGTCTCATAGGAGAAGAGTCGTGTGTTGGTTTGAATCTTAGTTGGCAGTTATGTCTTCTGGAGCAGAAATAGTGGAGCGTTAATCAAGTGCTGGATGTTGTTGGGTTTAATTATGATAGATGGCTTTTAAAATGAGATTCTTTCTATCTATCTTTGCTGGATTTCCAGGTAGAAGTTATGCTTACTAAGCCTTTTTCAAAAGGTAGGGGATAATTCTGGAGACTTAATCAACATTTCTGTTCTCTAGTGAAACATTTCAATTGTCCAAAGCTGTGAGCTATTGGTAAGTGTGTAATGACTTCCACATTTGTCCATTAAATTGCTATGCTATGCTATGTTTCTATCTCATTTCTTTTTATGTGTTTCAATAGCTTTAGTATGGAACATGCTATATAAAAGCAAAATCAGTCCTACTCCCAATTCTAATTGTGTATTGTTCTTAATACAAGGGTCTGTATTAAAGGCTTTCCTAATTATAAAGTTGCTACACTCTGTTATGTCTTATGATTTCTACATTTCTCATGGAACACATGAAGAATCAGTCTGCTTTGTCGCTCTATAAGTGTTTCCTCAATGATTTGGAGAGAAGGTCCAATGGTGGGATCCAGAAATATATTAACAAAAGGTAGCTGCTCCGTTTTATATCACACAAGACACACTGAAATTTTTTGGCTAGACTACCCCCGGTTATTGAGGCTTTAACTATTCCGTGATGTGTGGTTCTAAGGCGAACATGAGTTAATCCAGCATAGAACTGGATTAGCTTTTCAGAGTCACCAGAGGAGGTAGGCTCCCTTCTAGCCTCCTCTACTCTTTGGGTTTATTTGTTTGTTGTTGCAGACAGATACTGCCCTCCTTCTTCCATATTCTCATTCTCCACCTTCCAAAAAGAAAATTTCAGACTTTTTTTATGGGGTTCGAAGGAAGGAGAGGGATTGGTTATTTAATATTTGGGACATTGACAGCACCTTTGTACTCTTTCTTGCCTGGCATATACCCAGCTGGCTATGGAAGAACTGGCCCCTATGTTGAGGTAATGGGTGGATTCTCTGAGCATGGTTTGTAGAGCTCTGCATGCTATTTTTATATGGAGTTTGGTTGGACTCTGATCTTGAAGGAGAGTGGTGCAGAATGTGCAAGGTCTTTTGTTTGTGGTTTGTATTTTGTTTAAAATTTCTCAGGAATTTATCAGTGTTTGTTACAAAACTTAAAAAAATGGGTGAAAACTGATACAAAAAAATCAATGTCAGTTTTTTTGGGTAAATATTAGCAGTTAATATTGGGGGATGGAAGGAAAGAAAAAGCAACAAATAGAAAGGTAAGAGTATCGAAAGTAAAAGCAGTTTAATGCTGGTTCATTTCATTAGCTGTACATTAACTGTACATACACACACACACATGCATGCATGTACATGTATCTTCCACTACATTGCCTTATTTTAACAGACAACCTTGCATTTACACTCAGACTAATTTATTATTAACATAAAAATCCAGTCCATTAGGTAGATTTGTTTAACGTACTCAGTACTTTTCATGTACTTAAATGGTCCAAAATTTGGGTTAAAATCCATAAAAACTGAATAATAGCTTTTGTAAAAACCGAGAATTATTTTTTTTTATTAAAAATTGAAAACTAAGGGCCGTAAAAATGTGTGACTGTTGAATCGTGAACTCTTTCCCTTCAGAATTATGACTACAGCAGTGTTTCTCAATCTTTTGGAGTTCAGGATCATTTGTAAACCTTAATGATATGTTGCAACCCAAAGGCCCCCTCTCCAGGGTTCAGGGGTGTGGGGCAGGAGATGGGGGCTCAGAGCTAAGATTCCAGGTGCTCTAGCCAGATGTGAATAGCTGGAAACCCCCCCAACCAGCAACTGGGGGGGGGGGGAGAGCCAAGATAATTCCCCAAAAACACACCCTCCCTCTATATGGCCCATGTCAGAGGTGGAGGGGAACCTGGGGAAGGAATTGGGGGCAGGCAGAGGGATGCGGGGGACTGGGCGGGGGGAAGGATATGGGAGCAAAGCAGACTGCGGGAGGGGCGATGAGCCTATAGTGCCCCCAATAATATAGCCCTCCACCCTGCCCATAGGCAGTAGAGGGGTGGGGGGAATTTGAGGTCCTGGAGGTAAAGTGGGGGGAATGGAGGAAGGAATTAGTTGGGGTATAGGTAGCATGACAGAGGAGAAGTCATCTGGCTGAGTGAGAGGGGTACATTGGGCGGGGGGCAAGCTTGGCGGGGAGGACAGGAGTGGAAGAGAGGTGCTGCTCAGTTGCAGGGCAGGATACACTTTGGGAGGCCAGTACTTTACTTAGAACATGATACCGTTTCCCTCTCGGCTCCTGACCTTGTAGCCGGCTGGGCTTGGCTCCCCACTCTGGGTGTTACATACGCCAGCGTCACAGTGCTGCTCCGGTTTAGCCTGGCCACCCTGCTGGGGGGGTAGGAGGGGGGGAATTTGTGTGAGTAACATTGTGACCTGGCGCATAGGGTCGTAGCACCTCTCACTCAAATTTGGCCCAGCTTGCCCCCCATCATCATGTCATGACGTAGGGGTTGCTAGGCCAAACCTAGGCGGTGTTGCAACCCTGTGCACTGGGTCACAACACAGGGAGCAAGGAGCCAAGCCTAGCCAGCCCTGCAACTCTTTGATGTGTTCTGGCGACCCAGTTTTGGGTCGTGACCTGCAGGTTGAGAAACCATGGACCTGGAATCAGCACCCAGGAAGCTTGCTGAGCTTCAGGTGAGCAGCCTAATGGGCCAGTTTTTTGCCTTGGTGTGCAGATTGCTGACACTTATCTCTGTTCTTTTAACAGGCTGCTGATACTCTTGCTGTGAGACAAAAAAGAAGAATCTATGACATCACCAATGTTTTGGAAGGCATAGATTTAATTGAGAAAAAGTCAAAAAACAGCATCCAATGGAAGTAAGAAGTGTCAATTCTGCATATTTTCACATTCTCAAGCGAGGAAAAAGTTGGCCTTGTTCCTTTTTCCTTGGCTATATTCAACAATAATTAAAATTCATTTTGTAATCCGTGGTAGCCTATGTAGAATATGTCAGTGGTCTCAATCCAGTTCCTAATGACCAGGTGTCCTCACTGCAATTGTCAGCCTTGTTTTCAGAGAGGCCAAAAATTGAATGGTGCTGGAGACTGAAGTACTCTGAGCCGTGAAGTCTGAAGTTTTCAGCATATCTGAGGGGCAATTTAGCATTGTTGTTTTTCATACTGTACCATGTCTAGATTAAAGTGACAATCCTGAAAAGTGAAAATCTGGCAATTTTCATGGGCACTAAAATTTATATAACAGAACTTTATAACTTGCTACATAAAAGAAAGAAATCTTTGAACTTCAAGATGAGTTTGGGGATGTGGCTCTGAAGTGTGTTGTAGAGTTAAACAGAGCAGTGCCAAGGACCAGGCAGGCAGTGTGCTAGCCTAAGATTCTGTTTATGAGAAAACATGTTCCATTCTCCCATCGCCCCAGTGAGGAGCTAACTAGGGGGAATTGAGCTGGGTACACAGCCCTGACACAGAAAACGCCACCTGCCATGAAAATGGAAAACAGTGACTGGAATCCCAACGTTGGCCCCAAAATTAAGACATTTTTCAATATTTTTCTACTTAAAAAATAAAAGCAGGAATTTTACTACATCTTAGTATTTCATAATATAATTAATATGGTGGGTTTTTTTTTTTTAAAAAAGCAAGACCTGCTTCAAACTCTCTCTCTCTCTCTCTCTCTGTAGTTTTTTACATTATCATTACATATATTGTGACTGCATAAAATATTGTACCTTTTTTAAAGAGGTGTAGGTGCTGGCTGCAATACAAAAGAAGTCATAGACAGACTGAGGTATCTTGAAGCAGAAATTGAAGATTTGGAACTAAAAGAAAAAGAGCTGGATCAGCAAAAATTGTGGCTGCAGCAAAGCATCAAAAATGTTATGGATGACTCCACAAACAACCAATATCCTTTGGGAAGTACATTGTGTCCATTCATGAAATAGAATTAAAGAAGCACCAGTCATATGTTAAAAGGTTGGTCACATAATATGACCTGCTCTAGAAGTGAGAAGATATTTGAACTAGGTGACCAAGGGGGGTTTACTAACTCTAGAAGAAATGGAATTGGTCTCAAGCATTTTTCTGTTAAAATGTGATTTCAATTTTCTTTTGCACTGGTAGTGAAATTAACTCACCTTGTGAAGCAAGTGCTATGAGACAATAGCAAGATCCATTAGGCTGTGGAATACACAGTGAGATCTAAAGGAGTAGAAGAAACTTTGCTTGTGGCATTTTAAAAACAAACTAGACAAAGCGCTAGAAAATGTACTGTAGGGAACAATCTTGTATTGGCAGAAAGAGGCACTGGATGGTCTAATACAGTGGTTTTCAACTTGTGGTCCATGGACCCTTAGGGGGTCTGCAGACTATGTCTAGGATTTCCAAAGGGATCCCACCTCCATTCAAAAATTTTTAGGGGTCTGCACATGAAAAAAAGGTGGAAAACCACTGGTTTAATAGGTCTTTTCAAGTTTTAACCTCTGTGATTGTATCAATGGTAATCTGGAAATAATCCATCAGAAATTTACACAGTGGTAATTTTTTAATGTAGAAAATCCAGACTTTTAGCATTAACTGAAATTAACTGCTTTCGTGGTTTAAATTAGATTTAGGATACTCCCGGATATTCTTCTTTGGTTGTTCATAGGATAGGTTATCTAAATCTTTTGAAAAGATATGTGAGTTGACAAACTCCTGAGGCTTGTTGAAACTGGAACTGAAAATATCCTGTGTGTAAACAGGTAATAAGTCTTTTGTTTAAACTATATTTGCTCATTAGTTTGTAACCACGTTTAGCATTCTTAGGGCTAGTCTACACTGCCCATGGTAAAGCACTGCCATGGCAGCGCTTTAACGTGGCTTGTGTAGTCACGGCAGAGCGCTGGGAGAGAGCTCTCTCAGCGCTTTAAAATAACCTACTGCCACGGGCATGGCTGCAGTCGAAACTCCAAAGCGCTGCCGTGGGAGTGCTGCTGGTACTCCACCTCCATGAGGGGATTAGCTTACAGCACTGGCTCCCAGCGCTGGGGCACTGTTTACACTGGCACTTTACAGCGCTGTAACTTCCTGTGCTCAGGGGTGTGAAAAAACACACTGAGCGAGAAAGTTGCAGCGCTGTAAAGTGCCAGTATAGACAAGCCCTTAGAGGATATTGAACAAAATAGGTCATTAGAGATTTTGGAGAGGGAAAAGTGCACTCTTATCTATAAGTAGCTCTAAAGCACTTAACACTATATTATGATTGTTCAGTACAAACTGCTCCAGTCAAATCAGTGATTTTTATCACCTCAGAGCATGCTTAAATTCACAGATCATTAACCTGATAGACTGCAGCTGTTCTAAAGTGAATCTAGTCAATACAGATAACAGGTAAGGTCTCTAATCAGCAAAGCAATTAAATGTGTTTAAGTGCTATGCTGAATTGAGGCCCGAATGAGCTGTGAAATTATTTCCCATTGAATAAAGAGATTACTCTGCATGTGCACCAATCCATTTTTAAATGAATTATTAATTGTGAAGGCACAGTTTGGTCCACTTTCACAAAGCTCTGAGTGGAGTCTGTTTGCTCAGAGTGCTGGGAATAGAGTGGGATTGGGCACCCCAAGGCACCAGAGAAGGTCTAATAGTGAATAGTGTACCAAACCTTGTTAACAAAATAATGGAGTAATTGGAATGTAATTATATATCTAAAGCAATGTAGGGCTAGGTTTTGTCTTGTGTGATACTGCAAGCTGAATACCTGGTAAGCAAAACAAAACCCTAAGTGCCTGGCCTCTACTTCTAAACACTACAGATAAAATGACTCTCAGAAATCAGCTTTTACATTTGAAAAAGGGTAGATTTGAAATGGAAACTACAGTGATTAGTTATAACCTAGTTGAAACATTGACTAAGAACGTATTGCATGAAACTTCAAAATAGTTTATACAAATATATGGCACTGTCTCTCTAGCTGCAAATGGTTTCTCAGGGAAGTCCAGTCCTAAAAAACCGCCATGTGCAGTACTCAGTTTGAAATACTTATTACTTGTATGTGGTGGGATTACAGGATTAAACCCAACATGTTGATTTTCAGGATGCGTTTTGACTAGGACCAATTTGAAAGTGAAAGGGAAAGCAGGTGCTTTCAAAGTTGTTGTAAGTGTATGAGGATATGGGTGTACACACAAATTTTTAAAATAGAACTTGTTTTACACCTTTGGAAGCCCTGCCATGCCCTTGCATTAAGATATATTCAGAGCTCTCTGTCCTACTTCTGAACATCAACAGGTTCCTATTTGGTGGTGATTTTTTAAATTACATTTTAGTGGCTTGCAATTATTACAAAATAATTTATATGTTAATGGTGGCAGAGTTAGCAAAATTCATTTGACTGCACCAAATTCCATCAGACAAACTCATTAAAACTAAATCATTTTGGTTCTAAATTATTTAGAAGAAAAACTTACATAACATGGATCTGGGAACCAGTTTTCTCTCTCTTGATAATGACAATGTCTTGATTTTGCTGTAGTTTTTACACAGAAACAGTAAAACATCTCATAGCTTTCTGTTCTGTTGACTTATTTCTTAACTATACTTACAGCAGCTAATGTTTTTTTGTTTTTCCCCCCCCCCCCAGTAAAGCAAACTATTCTTTTTCCAAGCTCCAGTGCTGACCTGTGTATTTTTATGGTTGACAGGTAAAACCTTGAACTTAAGGATTTTTCATAGAGCAATTCCCATAGACTATGAATTAAACACAGGATGTTGTTTCTTTTCAAAGCCGCTTGCCTTGCCTATTCTGTAGGCTGCATCTAGTTCTTTGATGGGTATGTTGTCATTGGCAGAATTCATCCTGGATTCATCTGGAATTCATGCTGATCCATGATGGCTTTGGACATACTGTATCATAGTGATATGATATTAACCAGACTTATCAGTAAAAAGGAGATGGTGGTAGTATGTGTGAAATACATTTAAATAATATTTTGGAAACTTTCTAATGGTAGTCTAAGGCCAAGCTATGCTTGAAAGGCTTTGCTGGTCTAGTTATACTGGTATGCTATATTGACAAAGCATTTATAATGTGGACATAGCTAATATTGACAAAATTCTGCATTTGTATAGCTGCATTCTTTTGCCACTGTTATGTCAGTCACAGATCCCATTCAACATTAGCTATAACAGTAAAAATGTAAAGTGTAGACCTTCCCCTAAACAACACACTGTAGGAACACAAACTTCTTTTGTAAACTGCACTAAATATCAACTTCACATTGCTTAGGCAAAAATCTCAGCTTCTTACTTCTTGACAATTTCCTTGACATAAATCACATTTTCATATGTCACTCATGAAGACATCTGTAATTGCTTCAATGGTAAGTTGCTGCTGCTAGACTGTAGTTTTGTAAGATGTTTGGAGCAGGTGGTTTAACCAGGGAAGACAAGGTCATAGTGGAGAAGCTAAATGAATTCTTTGCATTTGTCTTCACTGCAAAGGATGTGAGGGAGATTCTGATATTTGAGCCATTCTTTTTAGGTGACAGATCTGAATAACTGTCCCAGATTGAGGTGTCAATAGAGGAGGTTTTGGAACAAAGTGATACATTAAGCAGTAATAAGTCACCAGGACCAGATGGTATTCACCCAAGAGTTCTGAAGGAACTCAGAAATGAAATTGCAGAACTACTACCCTGTTTCCCCGAAAATAAGACATCCTCCGAAAATAAGGCCTACTTACAGTTTTGCCTCTCGTTGTAATATAAGGCATCCCCCCGATAATAAGACCTCCCCGATAATAAGGCATCCACCGATAATAAGGCATTTTTCATTTCTGAAAAATAAGACATCCCCTGAAAATAAGACCTAGCGCATCTTTGGGAGCAAAAATTAATATAAGACACTGTCTTATTTTCGGGGAAACAGGGTAACTGTGGTATGTAACCTGTCGCTGAAATCAACTTCTATACCGGATGTCTGGTGGATATCTAATGTAACACCAATTTTTAAAAAAGGCTTCAGAGGTGATCCTGGCAATTACAGGCCAGTTAACCTAACTTTAGTACTAGGCAAATTGGTTGAAATTATAGTAAAGAACAGAATTATCAGACACATAGGATGAACAGAATATGTTGGGCAAGAGTCAACATGTTTTTTTGTAAAGGGAAATCATGCCTCATCAATCTATTAGAATTCGTTGAGGGGGTCAACAAGCACGTGGACAAGGGTGATCCAGTGAATATAGCGTACTTGGACTTTCAGAAAGTTTTTGACAATGTCCTTCACCAAAGGCAAAGCAAGAAGTCATGGGATAAGAGGGAAGGTCCTTTGTGGATCAGTAACTGGTTAACAGGTAGGGTAGGAATAAATAGTCAGTTTTCACAGAGAAGAAAGATAAACAGCCGGGTTTCCAGGATCTGTCCTGGAACCGGCGCTGTTCAACATATTCATGAATGATCTGGCAAAAGGGGTAAATAGTGAGGTGGCAAAGTTTGCAGATTTAAAAAAAAAAAAAATTCAAGATAGTTAAGACCAAAGCTGACTGCAAAACATTACAAAGGGATCTCACTAAAAGTAGATGATTGGGCAACAAAATGGCAAATGAAATTCAAAGTAATGCACGTTGGAAAACATAATCCCAACTATACATATAAAATGATAGGGTGTAAATTAGCTGTTACCACTCAAGAAAAAGATCTTGGAGTCACTGTGGGCAGTTCTCTGAAATCCTCCACTCAATGTGCAGCGACAGTCAAAAAAAGCTGACTGAATATTAGGAAAGGGATAGAAAATATCATAATGCTGCTATATAAATCCATGGTATGCCCACATTGTGAATCTTGTGTGCAGTTCTGGTTGCTCTATCTCTAAAAAAGATATATTAGAATTGGAAAAGGTAAAGAGAAGGGCAACAAAAACGATTAAGGGTATGGAATAGCTTCCATAGGAGGAGAGATTAAAAAGTCTGGGACTGTTCAGTTTAGAAGAGTGACAACTAAGGGGGGATGTGATAGAGGGCTATAAAATCATGAATGGTGTGGAAAAAGTGAAGGAAGAAGTGTTATTTACTCCTTCACATAATACACTAATCAGAAGTAACACAATAATCAGAAGTCTCCCAATGAAATTAATAGACAGCATGTTTGAAAGAAACATAAGGAAGTACTTCTTTACACCACGGACAAACAACCTCTGGAACTCATTGCCAGGGGATGTTGTGAAGGTGAAAATTATAAATGGGTTAAAAAAACAATTGGGTAAATTTATGGAGGATAGGTCCCCCATTGGTTATTAGCCAAGATGATCAGAGATGCAACCCCATGCTCTGAGTGTCCCTAAGCCTCAGACTGCCAGAAGCTGGGACTGGACGACAGGATGAAGCACTCAATAATTGCATTGCTCTGATCATTCCCTCAAGCATCTGGCACCAGCCACTGGTGGAAGACAGGATAGTGGTCTGACTCAGTATGGCCGTTCTTATGTTCTCGTGCATTAACCATCAGACTTGAAAAAAAGCTGTTTGTTTGAAACCTCTAGAAATGGGATTTTTTCAAATACCTCTCCCCCTCACCCCAGCCCCTCCCCAAAAACACATCCTACAATACAAAATGGCTATTTAATGACGATCTAGAGCCAAGGATTCCATATTCCTGCTATTGAGCAAAGTTCTTACAACATGAGGATCATTATTTGTATTTATTATATTGTTACATAAACCTCACTATAACATAGTGTTTTTTTTCCATAATTACTTTGAATTTAGAAAATGTTTGCAAGTGTAATTATGTTTATAAGAAATGGAACTTACAATACATAGCTACTTGATACTTTGAAACTACATACTTCGACAGAAGCGACATGAGCTATTAGATGTCTTTTCCATCTGCAGTCATGGATGTATGGAAGGGGGGTTTGGTTGCCCCCAGGGCATTGTTTTTCCTAATGCGGGCTCTGCAGGACCTGTCCAAGTTCTGTGGTAGGGGGGGTAGGGGGAGCAGGTCAGGACATGTTGGTCTGACCCACCAGAGGTTCCCCAGAAAAGACAACTCAGGCCCAGGCTTCCATATATTTTCTGGGGACAGCTGCAGCCAGGGGGAATCCCTGATAGTACAGTTCCAGTGGAGCCATGCTACCAGGGATAGCTGAAGCCAAGAGCTGGGGGATAAACACCAAACATCTGCACAGATGGCTCCTGTCTTTCCCTGGATTCCTCATAGTCCACCCAGTTTGGGAGTGGTGAAAAACTGGGACCTCTCCCCCACAGAAGGATGTGGGAGACTCTCTGCAAAGACCTCTAGCAGAGATTTCCCTTCCAGGTTCTCCTCCTGGTTTTTCCACAAGAGGGGACAATTGGTCCAAAGTTTAGAAAACAATTCTAGGTTACATAAAATGCCTTTTAATTTCTCTAGTTTTGCCTGAAGAAGAACTTCAAGATAATGTTCTCTGTAGCCATGTACTTATATGTACTATAGAGTTTAACCCAAAACATAAAAAAGATTATTACAAGAGTTCACTAATTACAAAATATGGAAACACTTAGAATGAGGTTTACAGTGAGAGAAGTGCTATCTCGCAATACACTGAGAGAAAAAAGCATTATCCTAATTTTATAGGTGAGAAACTGAGGCACAGAGAAGTGAAGTGACTTTCCCCAGGTATTTCAAACAGTTAGTATGCTACAGAAAGAAAGGTGGTGTCCAAATGCACTGTGCAAGGCAGCTACACCCAGATTGTACATGCTATAGAGACTGGAGTTCTGGGGACATACAAAGCTAAGTCCTTGGATATTCTAATTATGAATACATAGATAGACAGGTTTTCTTCACTTTGCTCTCATTCATGTTAGAATTTGTTCCTGAAGTACATCAAAATGTGCAGGATTTGTATCAAACTAATGCTGAAGTGGCATTAGAGAACTATATTCCATTTGAGTGTACACAGCCCAAGAATGTGTAAAATTACATATGGTTAACGTTTTCTTAAATTCCTAGGAGACACACTTCTAGCAATTCAAGCACCTTGTGGTACACAATTAGAAGTACCTATACCTGAAATGGTATGTACAAACTGTTTGCTTACATATGTGTGGTGAGGGAGGGGCAAGGATGCCTGTGTTGCAGCTAGCAAGGTTTGTCTCTTCGTCTGTGTGGGAGAAAAAATTAGGATTCACCTAATTGGATGTGGACTGATATTGGGTAAACAGCATATTTGCGCATCCAGACAGACTAAAAGTGATTATACCTTTCAGTTAAAACAAGATACTTTGGGTTTTCCCATTCCTTCTCTCTTCCGTTTGCAAAAGCCCAATAGCTGCCGTTTCCCTTCAGGCAAAAAGCAGTGGTGCTTCCTTCAGAGTCTGTCAATGCTGGTCTTTCAGTGGCAAGCTCCTTTCCTCCCAACCCCTGCTGGGCCAAGGAATTTGGAAACCCAGATCAGATCCCCATAGAACAACAGAGGAAGCGGTAGAAAAACAGATTGTCATTAAGGACTAGACCAGATAAAGCATCAGAGAATAATAGAGAGAGCAATCTTGGTTTGGCCAAGAAAGATGGATGGGCAAGACAATCTACTTTGCTTCATGTTTTTACCTTCTGCCATCTTCAATTTCTGTGATACAGTGCTTTTCAGTTTTTCATGCTGCCTACACAGGTGGGGAAAGAGTGGCAAACATTTTTTGTGCAGTTGTAGGAGGATAGTGATTCCATTTGATGCGTTTCATATTTTAACTTGAGCAAAGAATGAGTAAAAGCACAGTAATTAAACAATGAGGTTACAAAAAATGCCACAAGGTGAACTGCAATGCTAATCTAATGAGACTGTCCTTTGTACTGCTGGACACAGATAACTTGTATTAGTTGTCTTCATGACTGAAATATCTCACCTGTTCCCAAAATAGAAAGATAATGACTTAATCCCATGAACTGGACAATGGTATCAGCACTGCACACGCCAGATTGAATCACAAGAACTAGCTCTTTAACATGAAGGCTTCATGTTGACTATTCTGCTGGGCAATTGTCCTGTGTTCTCTGAATCAGGGAGGAAAGGATTTGGCTATGGTGGGACAGTTAGTTCCAATTAAGTCAATTTTGCAGATGAGAAAATTATTTTAAAGAGGCTACTATATGTCCCGGGGTCAGGTTTTAGTGGGAACCCTGCTGTGACTCGCAGCTACGCTTGAATTCAATTACATGAGCATTGCACAGAATTCTATACTTGAGTGCCATGTGTCAGTTGTTAATTATGTGAGAATGTAGAAGGGTTGGAATCTTAGTGGTTACGGGGCGTGTTGTATTGGTTTTAAGTCTCTTTTTCTGTCTGATGTGATGTTAGTTAACTTGGTATAAAACTGTCTTAATGTGGTCTTATGACTAGAAAATTGTATGTCACCTTGCAATGGCATCTTGAGAATTTTATTCTTAAATAAAAGTTTTCTACCTAGGCAATTATGCATTTCCATTACTTTCTATGGCAATCACTGCATGCAGTTATTTGGCTTAATTGTCAGTCACAAGGAATTGTAACTGTTATTTCAATGTGCCACCTTTAAAGGGACAAAATGGACAAAAGAAATACCAGATCAGTCTAAAGAGTAGTTCAGGACCTATCCATGTGCTGCTTATTAATAAAGACTCAAGTTCCCCCACGCCTGTGGTGTTTCCAGTTCCTCCTCCTGATGACCTTGCACAGCCCCCATCTCAGCCTGCAATTCCAGTGACTCCCCCAAAACCTACTGCATCTACTGAGAATCCATCAGAGCAGCATGACATTAACCAGGAGCAGCATTTACCACATACTCCAGTTACAGATACACCATCAGGTGGGTCCATGGTTTGTTTCCCCCCACCCCCAAAAGAGATTTTAGAGATGGGGTAGAGAAAGGGAATCAACTGTTAGCATAATGTAGCAGCTGCCAGCCTGAGACCTGACACCAATGGAGTTACTATCAGCTGGCTGGAGGAGGTCACCATCCTCTTCCTGTTCTATGTTCAGACTTCTGTTGAAATGGATTGTTCCACTTGAATTTATCGTCCTATACCAGAAACACCTCAGAAGTGATCCAGAAACCAGCCCACAACAGGGTTCTGGGCTGTTCCTCAAGGTGATTTTATGTGGTGTATGAAAGACTTCAAACCTCTACTGGAATGTAAAGCTTGAATATTTACCTTTGACAAGCTTGTACTAGGACAGTCCCTGCTGTTGTTGCAAAAGGCAGTGTTATGTGAAAAGCAGACTCAGTGAGGGAGATTACCTGAACTTGTTTTTATCACTAATAGATTCAGATTCTAGGACTGGAAGGGACCTCGAGAGGTCATAGAGTCCAGTCCCCTGCCCGCATGGCAGGAGATAATCAAATGCCATTTAGCAACATACTACAGAAATTGTGAACCAAATCTCTGAAGGGCCTTGAGAGCCTGTGCCTGGTTTTTTGAAAGGAGATGACATTTCAAATACTGGCCATGTTCTACCAAATACAGGTGTGTCTGCATATAGTTTACCATAATAGACTTTGTAATATGTATTTTTCTGCCATTGTAGACAACAGTGTGCAAGAGAACAATACAACTCCAGCAACTCCTTACTCTAGCCTTCCGGACTCCTTGCTGTATACGAGCCTTGCAACACAAACTACTGCTAGCTCAAATGACTATCAGGCCTTGCTTCCCTTGGATGTTAATTGTATTCTCAAGCCAAACTCATTTGATATAGCAAAGATGGATGAGCCCACAGGTAGGCAGACTCTCTTTAGTTTAACCCTTCCTGACAAAGCTAGCAGCAGATTTCCCAAGGGAGAAGAGGCCAGCAGTTAGTCTTGTCTGCAGCCTTTCCCTTCTCCCTCCTGGAGCTCTTTTCTTTTCACCATTTTGGCTGTGGTTGCTGTCTGGTTTTGGGTGAAGTGCATCCCTCATAAAGATGCTCCATTCTGGTACATTGCTTACATTCCCTTTGTAGTTATAAGTGTTTGTGTAACCTAAGAATAGCACCAGAAACTGTCCAAAAGGAAAAGTTAAGGGGTTTTATTATTTTAAGCCCAGTAGGATACTGGTCTGGTTGACTATCTCTACTGCTCTTGAAAGCATTATGTTATAAATGTAGTAGCCTAACACCCTCCATTTCAATAGCTGTTTAAAGCACAGAACCTGGGCTGACTTTCACAAATAAGTGCTTTTGTGTTTAACAGGAACTATTAGTAGTGATATCATTGACGAATTGATGTCTTCAGATGGTAAGCATTTAGCATTCCTATTTTTTTTAAATAAGCAGAGTTATATTTTAAGAATGTGATCCATTCATAGGAACGTAGGACTGGAAGGGATCTCCTGACTCATTGGGTCTAGTCCTCTGTTATTGCAGGCAAATGTCATTCATATCTGAATTCATCATTTCCCTAGGTTTTTGTTCAAATCTGATTCCAAAATTAATTACAAATATCTGATATTAAAACCGCTGCCACACAGGCCCCAGCTTCCTCGTTTCCCCTGAGGTGCTCAACCCCTGCTCTGTCCCAGACCCCCCCCCCCCTCCTCCCCCCCCCCAAGTCCCCACCTCTTCCCATCTCCTTCCCTGAACGTGCCCTGCCCTCATTCTGCCTCCTACATGCTGCTGAACAGCTGATCCTCAGCAGGCAGGAGCTGATCGGCAGAGCTGAAGGTGGGCAGAAGGTGCTGGTGGAGGTGAGCTGATCGGCAGGGCTGTCAGTGGGTGCTCAGCACCCACTAATTTTTTTTCCACGGGTGCTCCAGCCCTGGAGCACCCATGGAGTTGGCGCCTATGAGCTGCCAGCACCATTTTAAACATGACCTATTTCACTCCCACCTCTTTCCTGTTGCAACTCTCCCTTTCCACCTTTACTCTAGTTTCCATCACTTACCTATTTTCCCTTCCATACTGAGTCACGATATTAAGGCCCTATATCCTGCGAACACTTACATGTGTGAGTAATGTTATATATGCATAATACCTTTAGATTCAGTGATACTACTCATTTGCATTAAATGATGCCAGTGTTCAATTTTTTGCAGGCTCAGGGCCTAATTGAGTATCCAGTTGATAAGAGAGAGAATGACTCAGTGATCAGGGTACTACATGGAGAGACCTGGGTTTGATTTCCTGCTCTGCTGCAGGCTTCCTGTGAGAGTTTGCGCAAGTCATCTAGGGCTTGTCTACACTTACTGGAGGATTGATGGATGGGCAGTCGATAATTGACTGCTGATCGCTCTCCCGTTGACTCCTGTACTCCACCGGATTGAGAAGAGTAAGAGGAGTCGATGGAAGAATTTCTCCAGTTGACACTGCATAGTGTGGACCCTGCGGTAAGTAGATCTAAGCTACGTCAACTTGAGTTATGCTATTAACGTAACTCAAATTGTGTAGCTTAGATCGACTTTCATGCATAGTGTAGACATGGCCTCAGTCTCTTCATGCCTTAGTTTCCAGTCTGTAAAGGGGGATAATAGCATGACACTACCTCACAGGAAAAATACATTAAGACTGTGAGGCACACAGGTACTACAATAATGAAGACTACATAATACAATAGATCTACTGCTAGGTACCAACCACAAAGGCTGCTTAAGTGTTGCTTTGCTGCAGCAGAAGAGACTAATCTCTGTTACACTTCACTGGCTTTGCTGCAGGTAAGATTGCAAAGGAAATTCATTTAAAGCATAGTAAATAAATTGTGTCTACACATTTAAATTATTTTTAACCTTATTTTGGTGGAGTTGCACCAGGATCCCCAATGCACACGAACACTACCAAAGCAAAGCAAGTTGTAACATTTTGGACTACTGACACTGGACACCAAGTTTTTATTTACCTTCTGATGGAAATGATTTGAAATTTACTGGATGTTGCAAGGCAGAATTTTAATTATAATAGATTTCTGTGATTCTATAATTAACTAAACTGTTCTTGTTTTACAGTTTTTCCTCTCTTACGACTCTCTCCTACTCCCGGAGATGACTACAACTTTAACCTGGATGATAATGAAGGAGTCTGTGATCTTTTTGATGTGCAGATACTAAATTATTAGATTCGGTGGGAACCAGACTGTCATATCTACCTCTAACTTTATAACATTCTAGACTTCTTCATAACCTAAGTATTTTAAATAATGAATGTATAACCTCTTAGTTCACTGACTCTGGGAGTGCATTTCCTTTTGCTTCCTTACCTACTTCACAAAACACCTTAAATTCAAACCAGAAGAAAGGGCTTTTATCAAAATGTTCTCTGGTATTTTTTCACAAGTTACATTAATGTAACTCAGCTTTGAAATCCCAAGTTCTCCCCCACTCCCCATCCCCTCCTTTTTCTTGCAGCCTTCTGGTTACTTAAAAAAAAAAAAACCCCAAGGCTTGTCACTTAGCAGAATTTTCTTTCTGAAGCTTTACTGCCAAGAAGCTTTCTGTATGTTTTTAACCTTTCACTACAATTTTTAAAAAGCGTTCACTGCCAAATTTTAAGTGAAGGACATTAAATGGGTTATGTTAAATTGTTTCAGTGAACCAATTTTGTGAAGTGCCTTCTGTTTTAGCACTTTAAGTTTCTCACATTTTGACTTCTGACATTCCACTTTCCTAGATTATAGGAAAGGTCTGTTTGTAGTTTGTATTAAAGTGTGCCAATGCTTGTATATTAACAAGATTTTTTTAATAAAACTGTACAAACCCAGTATTCATTATGTGCCATCCACTGATTTTTGCCAGTAAATTTTGCTTTTGAAATTCATAGATATTTCATTATGCATTACAACTGAGATAATAAGCTTGCAGCTGCATCCACATCAGCTGGTTCACCTTCCAGGTGCTTGGAAACCTGAAAATAATTAAAAAAAAAAAAAAAATTACATAAAGTAGGAAGCTGAGGTTGTATAAAAAATTTCATTGATGGAAGATATAAAGCTAACAAATACTTGCTGTCTGAAAGATTGATTAGCTTGGTGTATTGGACTGCAAGACATCCTACGTTTTTTATAACATTCACTTTATGAGAATATATGATTTGCTAGACTAGATGGACCAGTGGACAATACTTAAAGCTTCAGAGGAAAGCCAAAAAAATCTGTGCCCGTAACATACATAGCCAAAATGGAGATAAACTTGAATGCTCTAGTCAACAAAATCTAAAATTGTGAAGGAGATTATTACTGCACAGAGACTAACACACTGTCTAACTTGTTCCAGGGAGATTGCATGAATAATTAATAGGACCCCACCGGTGCTCCAGAAAGAGAGAAATTGTTTCAAAATGTTATATTTTGATGAGGAAGTTGCAACTGGAGCAGAGGTGGGGCTGATGTTTTTACAAAAAAATTAATTTTTTCATATTGACAGTCATCAAATGGTTAGCCAGGAGATCCAGGATGTCTTGCAAAAGCAACCACCTTTATTTTCTATGCCTATTCCTGTTAAGGGTTAACTCGATGAATCAAGGTGTCCAGTTGAAAAGTTATTTTATTAATTTTTAAAGCTCACGAGTAAAAGAATCAACTAAAATCCATTCTGACATCTAGTGATGCTCTACTATTTCCTCTCTTCTGACTAAGAAGGGAGTTTGTGACCTCAGAAGAACTGCTAAGGTTGCTTGCAGACTTGACATCTCTTCATGATGGGGTCACAACTGTTTTTTTTTTTTTTTCCAGTCAAGACCTAAAAACTTATTAAAATTAAACCTTAATTTTGGAATCTTTCTAACTGGAGGTTGCTGCTACCCTCCCAACCAAAGATGCATTAAATAAGACTCAATTATTACCCAACGCCTCTTTTGAGATTTTGATGAAATGCCTTTTGATAGTTGTTTGACTTCTTTCTGTACTTCAGTAAATGCTTTATTTACCGTTCTAACTTTTTCATCATTCACAATGTTTATCTTTAGAGGAGAAAAAATTGCACAAGTTAGTCAAAGGCAGTAAGTGATCTTAATATGATGCTAAGGCTTATTCATAGACTATTTATTATACATACACCTCTAGTCCGATATAACGCTGTCCTCGGGAGCCAAAAAAATCTTACTGCATTATAGGTGAAACAACGTTATATTTAACTTGCTTTGATCCGCCGGACTGTGCAACCCTCCCGCCGGAGTGCTGCTTTACTGCATTATATCCGAATTCATGTTATATCGGATCGTGTTATATCGGGGTAGAGGTGTATTTACAACGGTTCTATCTTTAAAAATGCTTGGAGTGGGGCACATTCTTTAAAATGTTTTAATTGTACTACTGTTTGAATGTGTAAATATTAAAGATAGTGAATTTTTAATAGAACTTTCATATAAATGGATCACTAGCAAAGAAATCTAACAAATAGGTCAAAGCTAACCTGTTTATATTGGAGATAAAAGGGGAAGAAAGATTTCCTTCTGGAAATGGAACACATAACAGAAAACTGGTTCAGACAAACTGTCACACCTTCAGTTTATTTTAGCCAATATGAAGAAGCACCCAGTCCAGGCAGGTTCTTTATTTCTATTAGCAGGTAGGTAGGTAGATACCTGTAATTTGTAACTGCTCATCTCATCTTAACTTGATCTAATGGGCCACTTTTCGGTAACAACAGCATTCTCAAATCTGTTTTACTGTTATATACGAAATACTATATAAAATGAAGATTTGGCTCCACCTCTAGATATTCCTGAATATAAGCTTGCTGCTATTGTTTGTCACTGAAAGTTATCTTTGTATCTGAATAACATCCTCAGGTGCCAGTGACACAAAACATTTTCCCTTTGAGTCACTGTTTAATTCCATAGCTTTGGTAACATTCCAACTTTCTACTAAGTGATTTGTTCTCTTTTGTCTATAACTTGCAGCAGGAAAGTTAAGAGGTCTTTCCTTAAACACCTTCCTCAGAAAAAAATGTGATTACCATTGGTTTAGCTATACATTTTCAGTTTGAAAATATGTACTGGAAAAATGTCTTCGCTGTTGCTTTATTAGATTCTTAATAGTTTAATTCTGTGGCAGATTATGCAGTTCAGGAGTGACACAAGCTTTGGGAAAACAAAGCCAAGTCGTGGTGGCTAACAAGTCTAGTGCATCACCTGAACAGTACAGTTTTGTCTAATTTTAGAACGAAAGCTCATTATGCCAGGGATCACATCTTAAGTCTTGTTCTGGGTCATGTTCCCCAATAATCAATAACATGCTGCAAAACCACTTTCCAAGATAAAGCAGTATGAAATCATTGTATTGGGTGTATAAAGAACAGTTTTGTGGAATAACCTTCAAGCTTTCAGCACTCATTAAGGTAATACCATTACATTTAGAAATCATACTCCCACCTAGAAATGGTTTAAAAAAATGGGTTGTTCTAAAAAAAAAATTCTGCAAAAATTGTCATTTACACAGATGCAATTTTCTAGTTTTTAAATTTCCAACCAGCTCTAGTAACAAAGATTCCAGTAACCTAGATTATTTCTGTCAGGTTTTCTGTTTCTGACAGTGCTTGGTATGTAATCAGTTTTACTGTTTACCCAGTAACTCTTCCCCTTTTTGGGTTTGTAGGTCTTGCAGCAATAAAGGCAAGATTTTTTTTAGAAAATAAAATGGCAAACCACAAAAATGGGCAGTAAGACTTAGAGGCAAAGGGTAGTCCCCAAAGTTCTTAAACACCCAACAACCCACCCTAGATTTCAACTTGATTGTTAAACATCTACTTCTTGTGATGTTTTCTTATTTGTTTCAAGTAGCTGTGTCAATGAAGTTCCTATCAACCAGTATTAGTTCAGGATATCCACATATAATCCTGTCTTCTGTTCTAGCCCAACTGGTGAATAAATGCATCTGACAAAGTGGGTATTTGCCCACAAAAGCTTATGCTCCAATACATCTGTTAGTCTTAAAGGTGCCACAGGACTCATGGTTGCTTTTTACAGATCCAGACTAACACGGCTACCCCTCTGATGTTTGCTTTTAGTCATCTCTCTCCATGCTCATTAATGTTTTATATAGTGGGAAACTGAAGGCTTTTTGCCCCTGTTCTGTGGGTGATGGCCCTACAAGTTCACTGTCCATTTTAGTCAATTTCACGGGTCATGATTTTAAAAATTGTAAATTTCATGATTTCAGCTATTTAAATCTGCAATTTTCATGGTGGTGTAATTGTAGGGGTCCTGTCCCAAAAAGGTGGTGTGTGTGTGGGGAGGATGTCGCAAGGGGGTTAGCAGTACTGCTATGCTTACTTCTGCACTGCTGCTGGCAGCCACACTGCCTTCAGAGCTGGGCAGCTGGAGAGTGGCAGCTGCTGGCCAGGAGCCCAGCTGTGAAGGCGAAGTCACCAGCAGCAGCAGCTTAGACGGATGGCATGATATGGTATTGCCACCCTTAGTTCTGTGCTGCTGCCTTCAGAGGTAGGCCCTCAGTCAGCAGCTGCCACTCTGGCCACCCAGCTCTGAAGGCACCGCAAAAGTAAGGAGGGTAAGAGTGTGACATCCTTAAAATAACCTTGAGATTCCCCTGCAACTCCCTTTTGGATCAGGACCCCCAATTTGAAAAACGCTGGTCTCACCCGTGAAATCTGTATAGTATAGGGTAAAGGTACACGCAAGACCCGATTTCACAGTCCACAAAGCATTTGTTGTGGCTGTGAATGTGATAGGGCCCTACCTATGGTACAGGTCCTGTGTACCATGGGTCTTTTTTTGTTTTTACTAAAGATGCTTGGTGGAGATCTCAAAAACAACATATGAAGAAAAAAATATTTGCACAGGCTTATTACTGTGGCCCTACTAACCTTCTTCAGATTTGTTGTGACCGGTTTAGCTTTATTCTTGGCCTTCAGGGATTTGGTGTTGGCCACAGCGAAGACACTCTTCGGCTTTGACCCTTTGGCTTTGTTCTTGCCCATGGCCTAGAAGATGGTAAGACAACGAGGTTCGCCTTGTAAGTATGTGGCGGTGTCGGCTTTGAGGCCGTGCCAGCTTTTTCACCAGTAACAGCCGTTTCTGGGCCTGCTACCCCACTAAGAAAGAGCAGGGCTGGGGTTTGTTTAAAATTGAATCACTTCGGCCATAAGGAGGCTTGCCGGAGCGGAAGGGCGGCTCAGACGAAAGGAGGCTGCGGGTCCCCAGGCCAAGCGGCGGGGTAGCCTGGCGACAGCTGAGCGGCGCTGCGAGCCCGGCTGCCAGGTCTCGGGGCCCAGCTCGTGCAGGTCCTGCCCCACCGGTAACTCTTTCGGGAAAGGGCGGAGGCGGAGGCTTCGTTTCCGTGTCCACCCCCCGAGACGTGAGTAACGGGCGGGGTCGAGCCAGAGTCGCCCCCGCCTCGCAGCCAGAGTGCGCTGCCGGGCGCGGGCAAACACTCGCCTCCAGCCTCATGGCAGCTCCCCGCTTCCCGAGTAAAACCAACCGGCCCCGCGCTCCCCCGCCCCGGGCCGAGCCTTGGCAGGCGCACGAGGGGCTCCCCCGCCACGTGCCCGCGTCCCCCCAGCGCACTCACCGCAGCGGCTGCCGTCCGAGCTCACAGGCGGCGGCTGCGCGAGCGCCCCGCGTCATCATAGGAGCGCTCCTGGGAATTTCCCCGCCCCGGAGGAGGGAAACCCCGCTCCTGAGGCCCCGCCCCCAGAGCAGTCCCGGCGTCCCCATGCAGCGGCTGGATGATGGGGACCAGCTGCCCGGGGGGCGCCTGGGGATCACGCGGGGACTCCGCCACTGTGTGCTGCGCATTTCCATGTGCCCGGGGCGGCCTTACCAGCCGGGGACGCGTCCTGCTCTTCCCCCCGGGCGGGCTCCGCTGTCCCGCTCCCGCGGGGGCTGGGAGGTTGGACAGAAAACAAAGAGGCTGCTTTGTCAACAGCAGCACGGTGCCCACCGGCCAAAAGGCGGGCGGCAGGACAAGCTAGTGAGGGCTAATGGAGGCTAGACAACGCGGCAGAAGGAAATCAATGGCTCCCTAGGGCCCTGTCCCGAGATTAACAACAATGCTCCCACCCGACATACCGGGAGCAAGCGCTAGGGGGCGGCGTTCCCCCGCGTGTGTTTGAACTCGGGTGTGCTATTGCCCTGCTGCTGTTAACGCCTTCCTTGAATTACACACCAAGAGCCAGGGACACCCCCTGACATCAATCAGCCACCCGGCTGTGCCCGGCACTTGGCAAGCACAGGGTAACAGACAGTGCTTGCCTATTGACTCGATCCTGCATCCAGGTGATAACTGTTACTTCTATGGTGCCATCTGCCTGCCTGCCCATTCTAACCACACTTGCTTTTAGAAATATTTGAATGGAAATGCAGGACACCTCCTTGCCTAACTGGTGCAATTCTCATGCCTTTTGCTACTTCCTAGATGAAAGGTTTTATATTTAAGAATGTTATTAACCAAAGTGAGGCGGGGAAAGGCTTTTGGGTGTTTTACAAAAGTACATGTCTGTTTTGAAATGAAACCTCACACAGGGCTAGAAAAGAGGCTGAGATTGTGGGAGGCTGAGCTTTCTCAACTTCCAGGGGGCAGGCAATCAGGGCTTGGTGTTTTGCAGCCTCAGGCCCTCATTTTTGGTGTATGTTTTTCAAAAATGAATGTCTTTCTCTTGAAGCCTTAAAAACATTATCAGCAATACCCACATGTCATGCGTGATCTGATTTTATTCTCTGTTCCCATTTCCCATCCTGTATTTATTACCTGTTCTAGCTATGTGTACGACTAAGTGCATGGACTGGAATTTTCAGCTTGTTTAAAACATTAAACTTACTTCAGCAGTGTGAACATAAGTCCAATTTTACAGGGTGCTCCGCACTCAGCTCCCATTGATCACAGCAGAAGTTGTGTGTTTACATCACCTTCAAGATTGGGCCATATTTCTGGGCCTAACCTAAGCCCATTTATGCAGCTATGGTGGCTGTAAAATCTCTAGGCAAAGATGATGTGCAATGCTTCTAATAGCAAGTCAGCTGTGTTGTGTGGTGTAAAAAGCAATTCTATATTCAGTAGTAGCCTGCAGAACCACATGTATACGCACTTAACAAAGGGAGTGGTGAGGGTTGGACAAGCTACAAAATGGCAGGACCTGGGTAGAGAGTGGGCATATCTCTGCTCTTTCCTCCTTATTCTCCACCTGTAGCTGTGCTTAGCAACTGAGCAGTTACTCCAGCAGGCCCTTGAAAAGGTTTGTGGTAAAGGAAGCAGAATGTTCTACAGTGATATCTACCACAGAGTGCCATCTCTTTCACAAAAAGAAGAACAGGAGTACTTGTGGCACCTTAGAGACTAACAAATTTATTAGAGCATAAGCTTTCGTGGACTACAGCCCACTTCGTCCACGAAAGCTTATGCTCTAATAAATTTGTTGGTCTCTAAGGTGCCACAAGTACTCCTGTTCTTCTTTTTGCGGATACAGACTAACACGGCTACTACTCTGAAACATCTCTTTCACAGACAGCATTTGGCAGAGAGGTGCAATACAGCAATAGAATTTCTGTTGTAATGTAAGTTTTTCAGGGCTGAGATCTTCTAATTTTTATGTTATTGTAAAGTTCCTAGCACACTTTTAGGTGCTGTAAAGCAGATGATATCTGGAAAAAACAGCTTAGCACAGGCACATCCGTGCTATTACAAACCATAGTGGATGTCCACTACCATTGCTGGTGAAGCCTCTCTCAGTCTTCATATCATAATAGTAGTCCTACTGAGCTGATAATGGGGCCAGAGCTCAGGCTAATGCCTCTGCTAATGGTCCTGGGCTTGATTCTGCAATCCTCAATCACTCAAAACTCCCACTGACTTCTATTAATGGGAATTTTATGTGAGAATAGCTGGGGTTCATAGTACATGTAGCTTGGAGAGGTGGATTGAAAGGTGGATAAAGAACTGGTTAAAGGGGAGACTACAACGGGTTGTAATGAAAGGTGAATTGTCAGGCTGGAGGGAGGTTACTAGTGGAGTTCCTCAGGGATTGGTTTTTGGACCAATATTATTAAATCTTTTTATTACTGACCTTGGCAAAAAAAGTGGAAATGTGCAAATAAAGTTTGCAGATGACACAAAGCTGGGAGGTATTGCCAATACAGAGAAGGACTGGGATATCATACAGGAAGACCTGGATGACCTTGTAAACTGGAGTAATAGTAATAGGATGAAATTTAATAGTGAAAAGTGCAGGGTCATGCATTTAGGGATTAATAACAAGAACTATTGTTATAAGCTGGGGAGGCATCAGTTGGAAGTAACAGAAGAGGAGAAGGACCTCAGAGTATTGGTTGATCACAGGATGACTGAGCCGCCAATATGATATGGCCGTGAAAAAAGCTAATTCGGTCTTGGGATGCATCAGGCGAGGTATTTCCAGTAGAGATAAGGAGGTGTTAGTACTGTTTGTTATACAAGGCACTGGTGAGACCTCATCTGGAATACGGTGTGCAGTTCTGGTCTCCCATGTTTAAGAAGGATGATTTCAAACTGGAACAGGTTCAGAGAAGGGCTACTAGGATGATCCGAGGAATGGAAAACCTGTCATATGAAAGGAGACTCAAAGAGCTTGGCTTGTTTAGCCTAACCAAAAGAAGGCTGAGGGGAGATATGATTGCTTTCTATAAATATATCGGAGGAATAAATACCAGGGAGGAAGAGGAATTATTTAAGCTCAGTACCAATGTGGACACAAGAACAAATGGATATAAACTGGCCATTAGGAAGTTTAGACTTGAAATTAGATGAAGGTTTCTAACCATCAGAGAAGTGAAGTTCTGGAACAGCCTTCCAAGGGGAGTAGTGGGGGCAAAAGATATATCTGGTTTCAAGTCCTAGTTTGATAAGTTTATGGAGAAGATGGTATAATGGGATAGCCTAATTTTGGCAATTAATTTGTCTTTGACTACTAGTGGTAAATATGCCCACTGGCTTGTGATGGGATGTTAGATGGGGTGGGATTTGAGTTACTACAGAGAATTCTTTTCTGGGTGTCTGGCTAGTGAGTCTTGCCCACATGCTCAGGGTTTAGCTGATCGCCATATTGGGATCGGAAAGGAATTTTCCTCCAGGGCAGATTGGCAGAAGTCCTGGGGGGGGTTTGCTTTCCTCTGCAGCGTTGGGCATGGGTCACTTGCTGGAAGATTCTCTGCACCTTGAAGTCTTTAAACCATGATTTGAGAACTTCAATGGCTCCGACACAGGTTTGATACAGGAGTGGGTGGGTGAGATTCTGTGCCCTGCATTGGGCAGGAGGTCAGACTAGATGATAAGAACATAAGAACAAGTCAGGAAAAAGATCTTGGAGTCATCATGGATAGTTCTCTGAAAATGTCCACGCAGTGTGCAGAGGCAGTCAAAAAAGCAAACAGGATGTTAGGAATCATTAAAAAGGGGATAGAGAATAAGACTGAGAATATATTATTGCCCTTATATTAATCGATGGTACGCCCTCATCTCGAATACTGCGTACAGATGTGGTCTCCTCATCTCAAAAAAGATATACTGGCACTAGAAAAGGTTCAGAAAAGGGCAACTAAAATGATTATAATGGTCCCTTCTGACCTTAAAGTCTATGATTCTATTTATTCTCCATCACTGTGGAAAAACAACAGAGACTTCACAAATCATTTAGAAATATCAAATAAGAAAATGATGAACAAATATTTTGTAGGGTAAACAAAATAATAGCATTATAGATGCATTTAATTAAAAAATGTAATATCAAACAATGTTTTGTTCTGCTTGCCATAGGTACAAAAAGCAAGTCTTTTTCAGTGTCACCAACTCTTTGTTCATTAGAAAAGAACTACAGCTTTTCCTCCTGTAGAAAGCAGTAGAAGGTTGTTTTTCAAACACAAGGCAATCCTGCAAAGACACACATGCTTAACTTTTTACACTGTGAGCAGTCAAATGGTCTAACAGTGTGTAAAGTTTACTAGCACACATGAAAATTTTTGCAGGATACAGGCCCAAATGAGTAACTTAAAAGGATACCATCAATTTGGAAATCTCACTTCCATCTGAAAATTTTGTATCTATCATTGTTACAAATAACCCCTTGAGTTACTATAATTGAAAGATTTAAAAAAACACAAAACATTTTCTCTATTCCATTTGCATTTGGCAGCACTTTGTTTTACTCAGGACATCAGCCTGAGGGTTTTCTGGTTATGCTACACATCAGAGAATCAAGTGGTTCTTTTAAATTGCATATAATCTGTGGCTCTTATTTTTCAGTCTAAATATTGGATAATTCAGCTTTCTACTTGAATCATGGCTAGCTATGGAATGTAATGTGCTTAACTACGAGGTTAAAACTAATTTATAAAAATACTTTTTTTGGTTTCCTTTGGGTTGCTTGTTTGGAACCACATTCCTTCTTGAATCTAGTTAAAAATATTCATCTTTAGTACTTATCCTTACAAGATCATCTTCAAGGGATCTCCTTGCAGTAAACCAGGTAAACAAGCAAAACCAGCAAGAAAAAGGAAATGGAATAGCATATAAATAAATGGTATGCATAATTCATTAACTAACTAGAGCAAATGTAGAACTCAGAGTCATTAGCAAAATATGTGCACTTTGTTGTACATTGGAAAGAAGTCATTTAATCTTCAGGAGTAGGTTTAGGCTTCATTTTATTTTCTAATTTTTTGTACTATATGTGAAATGTTCCCATAAAACTTTGTCTAGACAATAATTGTATTTTGTTTTTAAAATTATTACAATGAAGACAGGAAACAAAATATAAAAATGCTTACTTTTAGGGCCAGATTTTCAGTACTGTTCATGTACTGTTGCAGGGACTGTTTGTGCAAATGACATTTAGCCATGGAATTGGTAATTTGTGCATATCATTACCACAGTTAAGTGCTTGTATGTGTGTGCACAGCCAAGTGTACCCTGAGAAAACAAAGAAAAATAACCCCTATTTAAAAACAAACAAAATCACAGTTCAGGCCTTTTAAGCCAATTTCATTGTATTTAAGCCTAACTCATGATTTTTAATGCTTTGTTTGGCAATACCAAGACAGACACAGCTTCACACACACACTCACACACACAAAATAGATAATGTGTTAAAAGCAAACAAACACCTTACCTGCTCCCCTATAAAACAATCAGTTTTTTCCCCCCACAAGCCTGGAAAGGAAGAAAGAAAGAGATTATTTCTATTGTTAAATACTTGGGACATACTCAGCTACTCTGATGATGAGGGTCATAAAATGCATAGACATTTACAAGGCCTTTTCCTGTATGGTATAACTTAGGTGTTTTCTTGATTCTTTCTCTTGCTTTTGAGGGGAGAGGCTTTGAATCCTTTAACTGACATGAAGTCAGTTTGCTGCACATCCTGTACTATTTAAAGCCCACTCCTGCAATTGGAGCTGTGCAGGCAGACCCCTGCACCTGCCTGGATCCAGTTGCAGGACTGGGGCTTATCTAGATGCAGGGCTGGCTCCAGGCACCAGATGCAGGTGCTTGGGGCGGCCACTCCAGAGAGGGGCAGAACGTCCAGCTATTCGGTGGCAATTCGGCAGACGGTCCCTCACTCCCGCTCGGAGCGAAGGATATCCCACCAAATTGCCGCCGCAAATCGCGATCGCGGCTTTTTTTTTTTTTTTTTTTTTGGCTACTTGGGGCCGCCAAAACCCTGGAGCCGGCCCTGTCTAGATGCATGGGTGAGGAGCCTAATGCTGCAGGATGCTGAGCACTATCAGGTGCCACTTACCCCCCTGCAACATTGGACAGCAAGCAAACCTCCTTTGTTAAAAATGTCACTATTAATAAACAACTCAGATGGGAACAGCAAAGTTTGGGTCCAGATCTGAACTCTTCACAGTCTTGGCCTTTTTCAGGTCCAAGGTTTGTGTTCAGGCCCATCCCTGATGAATAGGAACACAAATGATCCTATCAGCGGTTGGAATCACAGTCCTGGCTGTTGCTACTCGAGCAATGTTACCTCCTTTAGGGGACTCCGCGCTGGATGGGGCCAGGTCCCCCAGCTGGCGGAAGGTGGGAATTACAAGCGGCGCCTAGCCTCCTTCAGAGACTTTTATCAGCCTCTGGGCGCCGCCTGCCTCCTTCAGAGCGCCCTGTGTCTTGCTCCGTCCAGCCAGACGTTCTGCTCCTCTCGCCAGCAAGCAGGGACGTGGGTGGCCATGCTGCACTGGGGATACGACGAGCACAACGGTGAGGGGGGACAGCTCGTGGGAGGCAGGGGGGTGAGCCCAGGTGAGAGAAGCCAACCGTGGCTCGGCAGCAGCAGGGGTTGCCCCAGCGTTTGCTCCAACTTTTCGTCCTCTACAGTGAGGGGGCTGCCCGCAGGAGGTTGAGCGCGGGCGCTGGGAGCTGTAGGGGACGAGGCTGCTGTTGAGAGCAGGGGAAATTTGGTGCCTGCGCTGAGTTGTCAGGTTGAACAGCTTTTCCCCGCTGGAGCTGGTACTGCCCCAGTAATGGTCCTTGGGTCGTTCTCTCTTCTGGTTATTAGCACCGACTTGAGCAAGCAGGTGTCACGCTAGGGAGCCCCTGCAGGAGGCAACTCAACATGGGAGAGTTTCTTTCACTCCAGGTGAGTGAGGTAGATCTTGCCCATTTCCCCAGAGGGGACATCCTGGTGTCAGGCAGTGTCAACACTGCAGCACAACCTTTGGGTCAAAGATTAGGTTTTGAAGTGGACTTAGGCAGGTTATTTTTTTTCTTAGCACAGCCAAATAGTTCACCATTAGAACATTTTTGCTCTTGAGAGATAAGGGGTTTATCCTCGGATAAGAAATATTGTTCTATTATCAAGCTCTGTAATAGCTGTTAGTGGAAATAGACCAACCGGCTTTAATTAGAATAGTTCTTCATGCTAATGGCAATGTGTTTGCACTTGGAAGTATATATTTATCAGCTAAATGGTAAACAATTTAATAACTATTCTATAGGAATTTGATTCCCCCTCCTTTTATTTTTGCAGTATTAATTTTTGTTTTCTCCTATTTAGCACTGCTAAAAGAGTGTTTGTAAAAGAAATGTTAGTTCCTTACAGCCTGCTTTTTGCTTCTACATCTATCAACCAGTCAATCAATCATATTTGTAATGAGCGTGGTACCAAAGCACCAGAATTCTAAGAGCCAGAATCTGCCATCTTTACTGGAGTTAAGTGATGCCTTACTCTCTGAATATCTCCACTAAAATCAATGGGGCTACTTGTGGAGGAGGCATAGCAGAATATGGCCCTATATTATAAAAAGAAAAAACTACCTTGTACACTGATTCAGTGACAGTAACTGTTTCTTTCATATAAGAAGAGTTATCCAGATGATGCACTGCCAGATTGTGAGTGGCTGCTGGTCATCAAAAGTAGATACAGAGACAGTGAAAATGTATTTGCGCTCTTAGAGGACTTAAAACTTTAAAAATGACTTTGGCAGCTATCGTGTTTGTAAGAGAGTTTAGCTGGATGGAGTATAACTCAAAGGAATATGCAGCAGGTTGAGCTGCATCTGTAGATAAATTACAGAACATTGCAAGTTGAAGAGCTGTGTTTTAGTGTATACTCTATGAGAACGGTGTATTGGTTAATGGCTAAGTAATATAATTGTTCCTACAAAACTATTCAAGCATGTTCCTGTTAGAATGATGCTTGTTTAATTTGCATATGGACAGTCAACATCAGCTGTATTTTTAAATGGTTGCGTTAATTGTAGCTATTGTATTAAGGAATTTCTTACTGACTTCAGCTAAGTTCTGCTCTGTTACACAGATGTCAATTCCAAATACTTCCATTGAAGTCAGAGTTACTCAGGATTTACACCTTTGTAAGTAAGAGCAGAATGTGACCTATTTCTGCTCACCACTGGTGAGTTGGCAAGTGATTTTTTTTTCAACATTTTCAGATTTCCCTCAATCTTCTCATTCTTTTTTGAACTCTCAGGATTGATTTATTTGTTCTTAGTGTTGGGGGATGATTTTCCTCTCATCTATAATGGCAAATGACTTCAGTGGAGTTGCTCCTGATTGACGCAAGTGTGAGTGAAAGGAGAATTCAAGATTTTGTTTTCAGTGAGTTCATGAAGAGAGGCAGCCCTAATAAAATAAATAAAACTTAAAAATTCTGAAATTGTTTCATTGCTACACAGGTAACCAAATGAGAAATGTGAACGTGTAGCTATATGGTGACTATGTCTTTTATAGATTGGGAGTCAGGAGGAATAGCTATGCAAGTCTCTGCCTTCTTTCTCTACCTCTCTCTGTTTTCACTGCACTTGTGGGGATATACTTTTCAGAATGGTTGGGTGATGTGGAAATGTGGCAATGTTGAAATGATTAGATTTGTTCTCTATTGTTATACATTATACTCTATCCTGTCCCTCTCCCCTCCCCCAAATTGAATAATGTATGACAACTCCTCCTTTATGGAGGCTGAAACCTAAAAAACAAGAATTCTGGGCCCCACCTGCAAGGTCCAGATAAGATACCCTTCCTCTCCTTCTTCTCCACCCTCCCAGCTTCTGGGAAAGGGGAGGGTGTTGGAATGTCTATCAGTTTTCTGTCCCTGGACCCTATGGAGGCCCAAATCTCTCATATCAGGCTCTGCTTGATGACTGATAAACTTGAAACTCTACACACCCCTTAACCCCACCAATATTCTCTCTCTTCTCCCCCTTGAGAGCCCCCAGCTGTTGCTAGACAGGCAGATCTTCATTAGTCAATCTGTGGAAGTGGTATCTGCTCTCTACTCCTCCCTAGCAACATTTCTGTTTAGTTCCTCATCTTTTTGATTCTCCATTGCCTGTCTCTGCTCTTGCTCAGAGCTTTGCCGAGCAGCAGAAGTATGAAATTGATGTGATTCTTGACAGTTTCACTGCTCTACATGATTCCGAGTATGTTCTATAAACTACCTAGTTTTAATTTCATTCTGCCAATGCAGTTGTGTCTTCCTGATTCTGCAGGGAGACAGCTTTTTAGTGTCTTTGCTGCTCTTCAAATAGCAGGGTGCTGCTGCTTGGCAAAGCTGCTATTTGAAGAGCAGCAAAGATACTAAAGCTGTCTCCCTGCAGATTCAGGAAGGTAAAACTGCAATGCTTTACATTCAGTTCACATTTTGGATGTTATCTTTGCAACCATAAAGATTAAAGCTTTTTTTTTAAAAAATGAAAGTTTATGTTTGCACAAATTGATGGTTTAGGTGCCACCTGCCAGGAAAAGCTTTCTGCTTATCACTGTTAAGAGAGCAAGTGAATTTTTTCAAGCATTACACTGTATTTGTGTGTGTATGTCCCAGTGTATAAATAGATAGATAGATATCGAGATGCACTATACTCACTGGTATGCTATATAGCTATAGATATACACTATATTCCCTGGTTCCAACTGGATGAAATGGTCAATGCAGATTGTCCAATGCATTTACGTCATCAATACTAAGAGGGTTACTTTGTCACCACACTAATCTTTGCTTTTTTCTTATAAGTTCTCCTATTTCACATGATGTAGGCATCTGATATTAATATAGGGAGGCACAGTAGTGGCACTTGGAGAACTGGCTGCCATGTGGAATAGGGCTCGGTCCTGTAAGGTGCTTAGCACCTCCTATGAAGAGATGGGTGCTCTCAGCACTTGACAGGATTGGCCCCTTAATGACAAATGGGGAATGGTTACCTTTACCATGCTATTTCTCTAATAAGGAATTTGAAAAATGCATGTATGTGTACTGTGTATGACTGTAAAGAAAGTTATAAAGCTGTTGCAGCTATTTTAGGATTAAAGTCTTTTTGTGGTCACTGATAAAAATTAAACTGTTGTGGATAAAGTAATAAGAATGTTTGAGTTTCTCAGGGCATACCTCTGCCCCCATAGGTAGGTTAATTTCAGTGTCTGGTTTGAGAAGTACACGCTGAACTCTGCATTTCTAACTTTTATTTTATTTAGCGCTAGCATTCTTGTGAAACAATATTTTCTTAGAGCACTGTGATGTGCTAGTGACCTTAACTTCAATTTAAGTTTTTTGTGTGGGATAAATCCATGCTATAGTTGCTCTTTACAAATAATCAAAGATGTAATCCAACAACAAACCAACAACCTTACTCTGTATAAAAGAAGCCAGTCCACAAACTGAATATCCTCAACTCAGCTCCTGCAAAACACCAATTCATGTCTACAAATATAAATCTACACCCTCACCTGAATCCTGCCCCCCAAATGCATATAGTATCTCTGATAGTCAGGTCCCAAGATATTTAGGGTTTTATAGGTGAACGCCACTACTTTTAACGCCACCTGAAAATCAGCAGGCAGCCAGAGGAGATTTTGGAGCACTGGTATCATGTGCTCATCATGACAAGCTGCATCTCTTAACACAGGCATGGCTGTCCTCTTCATGAGCTTCAGTTTCCAAGTTGATACAGGGTGTAGCCCTATGTGAAGCGGATTGCAATAGCCTAATCTTGAAGTGACAAACATATGGGTGACGTAAAGTGAGCTTTGCAAGCACGATAAAGGAATGCAATCTTCAGATGGAGGGAAAAACATCCTGGTCACTGTTGCTATATAATCATTTAACAGTCCCTGGGATTCTTAACAAAATACTTTCTGGGATCTCTTTGGCAGGGCTTATCTACACTTACAGCGCTGCACCGGTGCAGCTGCACTGCTGTAGCACTTAGAGAAGATGCTAGCTACGCCAACGTGAGAGCGTCTCTCATTGCTGTAGTTAATCCACTTCCTCGAGAGGCAGTAGCTATGTCAATGGGAGAAGCCCATCCGTTGACATAGCACTGTCTACACTGGGGATTAGGTTGGTATAACTATGTCACTTGGGGTGCAGATTTTCCACACCCCTGAGCGACATAGTTATACCAACATAAGTTCCTTGTGTAGACCAAGACCAAGCCTCAGAAGAGAATGAAATAACTGCAAGGCAGACCCATCTACTTGCACTCAGATCTGCATGGTTTTGAAGGTATCTGATAGATCCATTAACATCATCATGGACACCTGCGATGAATTCCTGGCCCCAGTGAAGTCAATGGGAGTTTGACACTTACTTCAATAGAGACAGGATATCACCTCATATTTTTTTACATTGGTAAGAGATCAGTGACCAATGCTAGTAGTGCAGTCCCATTACAGT
Source organism: Trachemys scripta elegans (assembly GCF_013100865.1). Taxonomy (NCBI): domain Eukaryota; kingdom Metazoa; phylum Chordata; order Testudines; family Emydidae; genus Trachemys; species Trachemys scripta. Next base: position 235,428,877 of record NC_048299.1, read on the forward strand.
AACAAGGTCTGAAGTCAGATTGACAAGAGTCAAGAAGATCTGAGTCCTCCTCATTACAACCTTATCCATAAACTTAACCAAAAATGGAAAATTAGATACTGTGCAATATCTGGCCAGACTGTCAGTGTCAAGTGATAGTTTCTTGAGCCACTGCTACACATTTTTCCTTTAGAGCACTCAACATTTGGCCGTTCCTTAAGTATAGACGATTTCCACTAACAAAGGATACAGTATTTTCCTGACGACCGTCACCAGAAAGAAAAGGCATGAGTCCAAAGAACAGGTTTTGGAGCAAAGTTCTCTTAGTATATCCAGAAATGTAAGGAAATAAATTAGTATATCCATTACAGATTACTTTGAGTTTCTTAGGCAAGTCATGTGGGCATATTGTGAAAGTGTGTATCAACTTTCCTTTAAGGAAGTGCATTCAACATTAGAATGGGGGAAGCAAACAACATCTTCCTGGCACAATGGAGGCATATAGGTCACAGATCAAATTCTGCAGTGATTAACAATCCATTAAATCCCATTGATTTTAAATAGGGTTTCACAGAATGTAGGTCAGCACTGAATTTGGCCATAATGTATAAATAAGAAAAGTTAAAGACTAAAACATTTTGACCTTCTGGCCAGATTCACTGAAAAGCCAAAGTTTATGGTTGCTTTGTGTCACTAGAGTGATGCAAACAAGTGAATCTGACCCTCTTGACTTATGAAAAGTAGAAAAGCAGATGCACATCTCTGTTACATATTTCTGCAATTTCTTTTTTAAACCAAAGTAAACTTTTGGGTGCACAGCTAGCTAATGCCTTGTACTGGTCCATGTATTTTATGTACCAAAACAGTTTCCAACCAGACTTGCAGAATCAGGCCTTTTCATATATTCTAAAGCCAAAAGGGACCACTGTGACATCTATTCGGGCCTCCTGCAAAGTCCAGGCCATAGGATTTACCTGAAATAATTCCTTTTTGAACTACAGCCTATCTTTTAGAAAAGCATCCAATCTTGATTGCCAGTGATGGAGAGTCCAACACAATCTTTGGTGAGTTGTTCCAAAAATGTATGCCTTATTTCCAATCTGTGTCTAGCTTCAACTTTCAGCCATTGGATTTTGTTTTATATTTGTCTGCTAGATTAAAGAGCCAATTATCAAATTTCTGTTCCCCATAATGTACCTACAGATTGTGAACTAGTCACCCCTTAACCTTTCTTTGTTAAGCTAAATAGATTGCGCTCCTGTCACTACAGGACATAGTTTTCCAATCTCTCAAACATTTTCATGGCTCTTCTCTGAACCCTCTCTAATTTATCAACATCGTTCTTGAATTGTGGACACCAGAACTGGACACAGTTTTCCAGTAGTGCTTGCAAAGTGCCAAATACAGAGGTAATATGACCTCCCTACACCTACTTTATCTGTCACAAGTCCAGAGAAGATAAAATTGTCTTTGTTACAATAATTCACAAGAAAATTCTCTCCCACTTAAGGATGAAGTAGTTGTCAGTAATAATTTCAAAATAAATTATTAATCTGGTTTTGTTGTGTTTTAGGCATTCGATTACAAACTATTTAGTGGTTAAATAAATTGTTAACATTAGATTGGTAACATTAGGTTTTTTGGCTGTCAACTTATGACTTTAAAATAGTTGCGTTTGAAGTAAAAAGCTATGATGACTTCTTGATCTGCCATTTCAAGCTAGTAAGATGTGTATTGTAAATTCTGCTATTTAGTTAATAGATTTTGAGATTCCATCTTAGTAACTAAAAATTACCCTCGGACAAATCCCAGACCGAAAGTCTCTACCTCTATGCTGTGTGCAGTCAGCCTTTTATCTGACATGTAAATTATTGCTCTTCTCTGAGACCTATTCTGTGCATTTTCCCTATGTTGTTTAGGAGAGCTGTACTTTCTTTATGGAAGTGATTAGAGGAGAAAGTGCTTTCTAAAACTGCTTTCCTATAACTCAAGTAAGCTTTTTTGGACACACTGAGGGCTTGTCTACCTTGGCAATTAACAGCACTGCAACTTTCTTGCTCAGGAATGTGAAAAAACACCCCCCCTAAGCGCGGGTGTAAAGCAGCACTGTAAAGCGCCAGTGTAAACAGTGCCCCAGCGCTCGGAGCTACGTCCCTCATTGAGGTGGGTTTTTTAGAGCGCTGGGAGAGCTCTGTGCCGCGACCACACAAGGCATGTTAAAGTGCTGCTTTAGCTCTGCCAGTGTAGACTTGCCCTGACATGACACATTGATGCTATTTTAGGGCCTATGAGGTACTGAGTACCAAGCACTCCATTTGAAATCAATGAATGTGAAAGGTACGCAACACCTCTCAGATTTAGGCCATTAGTTGTAAAGCACTGAATGTGCTAGGGGAAGATGGAGCCAAAATGGATGAGGAAAGGGCACAGCTAGTTTGAATGATGGAGACAAGCAAGCCTGGTGTGAATGAAGCTGACGTTTCAAGAGTATTTAATAGCATCCCTAGAATGAATTTAGCAGTGTAATAGTGGGCTAACATTGTGATACTGGTACATTTCTAATACTGAGGAGACAAGTCAATTGCACTTTTATCAGAGGATAATAGTGGTGCCAACACAAGTTACCATGGGCTAGGTTCTCATACTTCCTTACTCCTTGAGTAATCCCATTGAAATCTATTTGCACAGTGAGACAACTACTCAGCATCTGATTTACCATTGCTTCTAATATTGTTCCTGCTTTTAATTTATACCCTGAAATCTATATAGCCAGATTCTGATACTCTGACTCATACTAAGTACTAATGGGGCTACTCAAAAAAACAAATATCAGAAGCTGGCCCTACATAGCTAACTCCTCACCAATAAATTTTGCTCAATATCAAGAATATCTCTTTTGTGTCTCCTTAAAAGTGATAATCCTACACTCAGTTCGGTATATCTCTTGTACTATTGTTTCCTGATTATCACAGATTTATACCAAAATTCTTTATTTTGCCTGTCATTATTTTCTAACCTTTTATGAACAAAATAAAATGGAAATTCATTCAGTCTTACAAAGAAAGCACAAATTATTGTTGTTATTATTATTATACATATGGAAAGCCAGGGAATATGTAGACCAGATAGCCAAGGTTATTGAGACAAATCAGTAGAACTTGTTTAAATACATCAAAAGTCAAATGCCCATATCTGAGTCCACCAGATCAACAAGAGCTAGAAGAATCATTCAAAGCAGCATTTGTTTCTAGTCTGTAAGAGAAATAGTTTTGTTTGTTTTTTATTGGGATGCATGAAGATGTTACTAAAGGAAAGACAATTCAGAATGATGAGCTTGACATTTAGTTATGAATATGTGAGAATCATGGTTAGTTTTATTATACACAGGAATGAACTCCGTGGTCCAGACCCAGCTCCTGGGAACATACTGTCTCCTGCACGCATGAATCTGCCCCTACTAATAAACCATTTTGTTGTCTTAATGGAATGTTGCTGCCATGGCAGGTCTTGATGACTGAAGGAAGGAGGGTGTTTTTAGTAGTTAGGGCCAGTCTTGAAGAGAACGTTAATTACTGGGACAGAGATCTCATACTGGACTCTGTATTCAATAGGCAACCAGTGCAGAGAGTGTATCGTAACCTGTGTTATTAAATAGACGGGCTGCTGTATTTTATACCAGGTGGAACTTGTTCAGTATGTGTGGCTTTATTCCTGAATGTAATTAGTTTGGGAAGAATTATATTTTTATCACTGAATGTTAGTAAATGTCACACACACAAACTGATGAAAAAAATATTTGTATCCATAATAATTGAAATTTACAGATAGGCACAGTAAGAAAAATGCTGATTGAGAATTTATTTGATTTAAGGATGTTTACTTTGTATATTTTTACATGTGATGTTAACCCCTTCCTCACCCCACAGTTTTATGCAACTGTGAAAATTTAAATAAATAAAAATGGAAAAAGCTTAAAAATAAACATTGATAGTATCCATCAAAATTATATAACATCAAATTCTGTTAAGCCTATGTATAACAAATTTGTAATAATCAAAAGGTTATAAATGACTGGATTATTGTGCCCTAATTCTGAGAGTGACAGGATGGGATATAAACTTCTGGTCCTTATTCTTTGTTTGTGTGGGTTCCCCCCAACCCCCCGCCCCCCCTCAATCTCTGTTTGGGTTTATGGTAGCACTGAGGAGACCTAAAGGACCCCAAGCACAGACAGACTTAACAATTTTGAAAGCAGATGCCCTTAATAATGGGAGAAGGAGGAGTTTATAGAGGAAACAAATTCCTCAAAATTATTTCCTCCTCTTAGTAGCATCCTCTTAGTCTTGCTAGATTCATTTTTAGCCATTTACACTCCTTCCATATGCGGATTTTGGCTAAACACTGAGCATGCTGAGAGATGGTGCTGTTTACATTTGTCATAAAGGAGATATAGAGTGAGGTGTCATCTGTATACTGTTGACACCTCAACGTATTTGGCCTCACCATCTCATCCATTGGCTCCTTCCTGAATAAAATGGAGGCCGGGGCGAGAAGGGGGAAAGGACTGATCCTTATGGAACTCCACTTGTGTGGGCTCTAAAGATGGAGATACAGTTGTCCAGAATGCCCCTGAACACAGAAGTATGAGTTGAGCCATTTCAAGGAAACTCCATCCACCTCTGTGGCTAGTGGGACAGGAGAATTTGATCAGTGATAACAAATGCTGGAGAAGTGTCCTGCAGGATCAGAATGGAAGTACTTAACTTGTCTATGCACAAACCCCAGCATCCCTGTGACAGGTTGGGTCACAGAGACCCCCTTGGGACTGCCACCTGATATGCTGAGACTACCTCTGAGCCCATTTCCCCTGCCAGCTGGGGACCCCAGAACCCTGTCTTGTTGAGCCAGACATGCTACTCTGTTGCAACACAGACCCAGGGTCTGAACCACGCCCCCAAAGCTGCAGACTTAACTGAAAACGGCTTAAGAAGTGCTCCTGTCTCTAGCACCCAGACACCCAGCTCCCAATGGGATCCAAACCTGTTTTACTCTGTATAAAGCTTATACAGTGTAAACTCATAAATGGTCCGCCCTCTATAATACTGATAGAGAGATATGCACAGCTGTAGCATATTTTTTATAAAATTATATGGAGTGCAATGTCACAATCCCCACATGAAAATTCTGTGCAGAAGCCCTCTGCCTCTCTTGGCATCCCCCTGTTTTATGACAGTGTAGATCCATTGGGGCCACACTGTCAGAGCTTCTGCCTCCAGGGATACAATGAAGAGGGGGCCTTGGGGAAAGAAAATGTACTGAGGTCTAGATGAGACACTGTGTTGGATTAAAGCAAGGTCTTTGGTGGCCTGAAAATTCAGTTGAAGCTCACAGTACGCCGGAGGCAAGACACTGGACTGGAAGGAAAACTTGTTAGATATTGGTGTTGCTCAGATGAAGAGTTAAGTATCTCTGAGCTTACTGAATGTACGGGTGCCTGCTGCATTCCGATTGGCTAGAAATACCTGGGAAGAGGCAAAAAGTGCCAAACTAATGTTCTAATTTGTGTTTGATCAATTAGACTGGAGAAGGATCTGTGATGAGACCAAAGAGCTGTCTGATGACCCAGCAGAGACAGCTGTATGATATATTGAATTCCATTCTTTGGTGAATCTTTCTGTTTTTAATTTAAAATAAATAGATACAATTAATTAAGATAATCCAGGTGAGTTCTTGTGATTGATTTTCTCATTTGTCAATTCCTTTTTTCTATGAAAATAGCAAACACAGTATAATTAATTAATTAATTTAAAACACCTTCTCTCCCCTTCTTCCTCACTTTCTTCTAATGAATTTTAGGGCCTGCTCGCTGGAAAGAGGTTTTCCCTGTTGCTAATGGAGACCGTCAGTCCCCCATTGACATCCAAACTGAAGAAACCAAATATGACCCCGCTCTACCTCCTATTAACCCTAACTATGATCCAACTTCTGCTAAAGTCATCCTCAACAATGGACACTCCACAAGTGTAGAATTTGATGACACAGAAAATAAATCAGGTTTGTTTCTGTTCATATTTAATTGTACTTTCTTTCTTTCTTTCCCTGTCTCATGAATGGAGTACAGTCTGGGTATGTTACACTGGAGATTATATGATGTCATATGAACAGTAACACTGTAGTTTTCTGAGTCCAAAAGTGATAATTTTTCCTGCTTTTCAGTATGTTGCAATTTTGAGATGATTTCTTAAAGAAGTTCTAAATCACAGTTCTCAGAAAATGCCTAGGATCACATTCTGTTAATTTTTTCCCACATGTTATGGTCTCATCCGTACAACGTTCAACCCCCAGTTTGAATTGTTTTATAACACATTTTTCAAACACTGCTCCACAGCATGGAAGGAGCTTTTGTGTCTTATTGCAGGTCCATTCAAGTGAACAAAGTCCACTCAAGTCTCTTATCTGCATTTAAATGCAGGTATTGCATGATTTGTGTCCTAGCTCTGAACTCATGTCAAGAGTTGATCAATAAAGAACAAAGAAATTATATGTCAAAGGATCCTTTTTCTTTCTAAGAAATGTCATTGTCCCATTCTTTTTTGTTTGTTTGTTTGTTTGTTTTAAACACCCATTGACTCCCCTTTTGCAAACAACTATGGAGGCTCAGAGGTTGTCCTGTCCAAAAAACATTCTGTTATATTTATTGACTTCATATGGGTTTTCAGAATGCCTCCTTTGCATAGCAGAGAGGCAAGCTTGCATCTACAGAAAGCTCTTTTTCAAACAATAAAAGTGTAGCCCTTCAGAAGTGAGAGAAGCCTCTTGTGGTTGATCTGTTAATTTCAGATACTGCCTCACTATTTGGAGAAGGTTGGTGAGAGAAGCCTTTGTTATAAAGGCAAGTGAGAAAATAAACCCAATTTAGTAAAGAAGTGTTTTGATTTTTCTGTTTGACATTTGCAGGATGTCAGGATGTATGAGTAAATATTCTCAAACCCTTCTTTGTAACTCAGTTTCATTAGCAGGTGCTGTAAGATCAAAGGTTGTTTGTATGTATTACCAAGTTTAGGATAGTTAGGAAAGTGAGCATGGACCAAAATAAGATTTACAAAGAAAGCTGAGCAGGAGAATCCTTCCTTCCTATGTTACAGAGGAATGAGGAACTGCTTTAGGCAACAGTTTCATTTCCTTGCATTTACTATATCTTCCCAATTGTTGAAACTTGTAAACTTCTGTAAACATTGTTACACTTTACCCTATTGTGCAGTATATTCACAAGGCAGTACATGCCACATTACTTATGCAGAAGCTGTAACCATATGAAGATTCCAGCACAGCAGACATTATTTTAGGGTTACCATATTTCAACAATCAAAAAGAGAGGACGGGAGGAGCCCCGCCCCCATCCTGCCCTAGCCCTGCCCCTGCCCCTTCCACTCCCTGCTCCCCTCAGAACCCTCAACCCTCTCCCCCCACTCCTTGTCCCCTGACTGTCCCCTCCTGAGACCTTCCCCCCATCCTAACTGGCCCCCTAGGACCCTATCCCCTACCTGTCCCCTGACTGCCCCAACCCTTATCCACACCCCCACCCCCAGACAGACACCAGGGACTCCCACGCCCCATCCAACCACTCCCCACCCCCTGACAGCGCCCGCCCCAGAACTCTTGACCCATCTAAACCCCTCTGCTCCCTGTCTCTTGACTGCCCCCTCCAGAACCTCCCTGCCCCTTCTCCGACCCCCTGGCCCCCTTACTGTGCTGCTCAGAACAGAGTGCTGTGGAGTGGCGCGCTGGGCAGCAGGGGAGGGGGAGCAGGAGCAGGGGGAGGAGCTCCAGACTGCCGGAGGCCTGATGCGAATGGCCGGCCGGCGATCTGCAAATGCAGGGAGGGGGAGGGAGGGAAAGAGAGGAGGGGAGTGATCTCAAGTTGCAGGGGAGAGGAGGGGGAAGCAGAGGAGGGGCTCTGGCTGCCAAAGCCCCGTGTGAGTGGCACGATCCGGCCGGCTGCCCTGTCAGTGCGCGTGCTCTGCATGGGGGGGAAATCCGGACATTTACAAATTCCCTCCGGATGCTATTTTTAACTCAAAAAAGCCAGACATGTCCGGCAGAATCCCGAAGAATGGTAACCCTAATTATTTTGAATGAAAATGTTTGTAAACAGAAAATGGAACAGTGATATGCTATGAAAAAGGGTTACAGATAATTGTATTGGGAACTTTTTGATGAATTATTGAATATTTCCTTGAACAAAGCATATTTTTCAGTTTGCTTATTTGTAGGGCTGTCGATTAATCACAGTTAACTCATGCAACTAACTAAAATAAATTAATCGCGATTAATCCCAGCTTTAATCACACTGTTAAACAATAGAATACCAAGTAAAATTTACTAAATTTTTTTGGAAGTTTTTCTACATTTTCAAATATATTGATTTCAATTAAAACATAGAACACAAAGTGCACAGTGCTCACTTTATATTATTTTTATTACAAATATTTGCACTGTAAAAATGATAAAAGAAATAGTATTTTTCAATTCACCTCATACAAGTACTGTAGTGTATTCTCTTTATCATGAAAGTGCAACTTACAAATGTTAATATTTTTGTTACATAACTGCACTCAAAAACAAAACAATGTAAAGTCTACAGAGTCTACAAGCCCACTGAGTCCTACTTCTTGTTCAGCCAATCACTAAGACAAACAAATTTGTTTACATTTATGGAAGATAATGCTGCCCACTTCTTATTTAAAATGTCACCTGAAAGTGAGAACAGGCGTACTTTTGAAGAACTTTTGTAGCCGGCATTGCAAGGTATTTACGTGCCAGATATGCTAAAGATGTGTATTCCCCTTCATGCTTTGGCCATCATTCCAGAGGACATGCTTCCATGCTGATGATGCTCATTAAAAAAAAATGTGTTAATTAAATTTGTGACTGAACTCCTTGGGGGAGAATTGTATGTCTCCTGCTCTGTTTTACCCGCATTCTGCCAAATATTTCATGTTATAGCAATCTCAGATGATGACCCAGCACATGTTGCTCGTTTAAGAACATTTTCACTGCAGATTTGACAAAACACAAAGAAGTTACTAATGTGAAATTTATAAAAATAGCTACAGCACTTGACCCAAGAATTTAAAGTGCCTTCCAAAATCTGAGAGGGACAAGGTGTAGAGCATGCTTTAAGAAGTCTTAAAAGAGCAACACTCTGATGCGGAAACTACAGAACCCGAACCACCAAAAAAGAAAATCAACCATCTGCTGGTGGCATCTGACTCAGATGATGAAAATAATCTGCTTTGGATCCTTATCAAGCAGAACCCATCATCAGCATGGACACGTCCTCTGGAATGGTGGTTGAAGCATGAAGGGATATATGAATCTTTAGCGCATCTGGCACTGGAGAAAATCTAGCCCATGAAGTCTGAATATAGGTTCAGATCTGAAGTTAGAGTTGGGCCCATTTCTAACTTTTTGTCATGACACTGGCACTTTAAATATGAAACATATTATTTATATAAATAAGTTGGGTCAAGAGAGTCCAGCAGAAGTATTCCTTACAGAAGTACATCCAACACTGAACATGCTGAGGTATCATAGAATCACAGGACTGGAAGGGACCTTGAGAGGTCATCTAGTGCCCTGCACTTATGCCAGGGCTAAGTATTATCTAGACCATCCCTGACAGGTGTTTGTCTAACCTGCTCTTAAAAATCTCCAATGATGGAGATTCCACAACCTCCCTAGGCAATTTATTCCAGTGGTTAACCACCCTGACAGTTAGGAATTTTTTCCTAATGTCCAACCTAAACCTCCTTTGCTGAAATTTAAGTGCATTGCTTCTTAGCCTATCCTCAGAGGTTAAGAAGAACAACTTTTCTCCCTCCTCTTTGTAACAATCTTTTTATGTACTTGAAAACTGTTATCATGTCCCCTCTCAGTCTTCTCTTTTCCAGACTAAACAAATCCAATGTTTTCAATCTTCCCTCTTGGATTATGTTTTCTAGACCTTTAATAATTTTTGTTGCTCTTTCTCTGGACTTTTTCCAATTTGCCACATCTTTCCTGAAATGTGGACACAATACTCCAGTTGAGGCCTAACCAGCCAGGAGTAGAGCTGAAGAATTACTTCTCATGTCTTGCTTACAACACTCCTGCTAATACATCCCAAAAGGATGTTCACTTTTTTTGCAACAGTATTACACTGTTGACTCATATTTAGCTTGTGGTCCACTATGATCCCCAGATCCCTTTCCACAGTACTCCTTCCTAGGCAGTCATTTCCCATTTTGTATGTGTGCAACTGATTGTTCCTTCGTAAGTGGAGTACTTTGCATTGGTCCTTATTGAATTTCATCCTATTTACTTCAGTCCATTTCTCCAGTTTGTCCAGATCGTTTTGAATTATAATCCTTATCCTCCAAAGCACTTGCAACCCCTCCCAGCTTGGTATCGTCCACAAACATTATAAGTGTACTCTCTATGCCATCATCTAAATCATTGATGAAGATATTGAACAGAACTGATCCCTGCAGTACCCCACTCATTATGCCCTTCCAGCATGACTGTGAACCACTGATAATTACACTCTGGGAACAATTTTCCAACCAGTTGTGCACCCACCTTATAGTAGCTCCATCTAGGTTGTATTTCCCTAGTTTGTTTATGAGGTCATGCAAGACAGTATCAAAAGCCATACTAAAGTCAAGATATACCACATCTACTGCTTCCTCCACAAGGTTTGTTATCCTATCAAAGAAAGCTATCAGGTTGGTTTGACACAATTTGTTCTTGACAAATCCATGCTGACTGTAATTATCATTTTATGATGTTTTAGATGTTTGCAAATGATTGCTTAATTATTTGCTCCATTATCTTTCCGGTTACAGAAGTTAAGCTGACTGATCTGTAATTCCTCTCGTTGTCCTTATTTCCCATTTTATAGACGGGCACTATATTTGCCCTACTCCATGACTTTTCAAAGATAATCGCTAATGGCTCAGATATCTCCTCAGTCAGCTCCTTGAATATTCTAGGATATATTTCATCAGGCCCCGGTGACTTGAAGACATCTAACTTGTCTAAGTAATTTTTAACTTGTTCTTTCCCCCCTCATTGAGTAACAGGCCTACCTTGTCCTTGGTCTTCCTCTTGCTTCTAGTACATTTGTAGAATGTTTTCTTGTTATCCTTTATGTCTCTAGTTAGTTTGATCTCATTTTGTGCCTTGGCCTTTCTAATTTTGTCCCTACATACCTGTTATTTGTTTATATTCATCCTTTGTAATTTGACCTAGTTTCCACTTTTTGTAGGACTTTTTTTTAATTTTTAGATCATTGAAGATCTCCTGGTTAAGCCAGGGTGGTCTCTTGCTATACTTCCTATCTTTCCAAGCAGTGGGATAGTTTGCTCTTGTGCCCTTCATAATTTCTCTTTGAAAAACTGCCAATTGTCTTCAATTGTTTTTCCCCTTAGACTTGCTTCTCATGGAATCTTACCTATCAATTCCCTGAGTTTGCTAAAGTCTGCCTTCTGGAAATCCATTGTCTTTATTTTGCTGTTCTCCCTCCTACCATTCCTTAGAAACATGAACTCTATAATTTCATGATCACTTTCACCCAAGCTGCCTTCCACTTTCAAATTCTCAACCAGTTCCTCCCTATTTGTGAAAATCAAATCTAGAACAGCCTCTCCCCTAGTAGTTTTCTCCACCTTCTGAAATAAAAAATTATCTCCAATACATTCCAAGAACTTGTTGCATAATCTGTGCCTTGCTGTGATATTTTCCCAACAGATGTCCTGAGTAACTGAAGACCCCCATCACCACCAAGTCCTGTGCTTTGGATGATTTTTATATCTCTGAATACACATTTGTTTGAGTATTGTTTGAACATACACTTGTAAGCTAAAAAACCACAGTATTTAAACCAAATAAGTAGGGCTGTCAAGTGATTAAAAAAATTAATCGCGATTAATCGTGCATTTAATTGCACTGTTAAACAATAATAGAATACCATTTATTTAAATATTTTTGGATGTTTTCTACATTTTCAAATATATTGATTTACAACACAGAATACAAACTGTACAGTGCTCTCTTTATATTTTTTTCTCCCATGTTCTGGCCTCAAAGTCAGCTAATCCAACCAGCTGGGAATTCCCTTAGTGTGGGAATCCTAAAAGTGGAGCTGATATAGCCTATTAGAAAGGGGCATGGCTGAAATGCCACTGTGCTTTGGTGATCCCCTCCACCTGGCATACCAGCCCCTTGGGTCCACAGCCACTTGGCATAGTTTAGATCAGCCCTGAGGCTATTTCAAGTTAGGTCAGGGACTGAACTGGCATAGAAACAGCCCTGGGTCTAGAAGCTGCAAATGGCTTCTTTGGGCCTTCTCCTTTGACTCCCCCACCCTCAACATATATGCAACACAGCTGAGGATCAAGGCCCATATTCATAGATTCATAGATCTTAAGGCCAGATGATACAGTTGTGGTCATCTAGTCAGACCTTCTGCATAACACAGGCGATAGAACTTCCCTGAATTAATTCCTGACTCCAGCATAATAGTTGTGTTTGAACAAGAGCATATATTTTTTAAAAAAATCCAATCTTGATTTTAAAAATTCCAGCAAGGTAGAATCGAGCCCAACCCTTGGTAAATTGTTCCAATGGTTAATTATCCTCACTGTTTAAAAAAAAAAGTGCTTTATTTCTAGTCTGAATTTGTCTAATCTGTTTTTTCTAGTCTGAATAGCTTCAACTTCCAGCCATTGGATCTTTGTTTATCTTTGTCTGCTAGATTGAAGAGCCTTTTATTATCAAATTTCTGTTCCCCAATAGGTACTTGTAGACTGTGATCAAATCACCCCTTAACCTTCTCTTTGTTAAGCTAAATAATTGAGCTCCATGATTCTCTCACTATCAGACATGTTTTCCAATCCTTTAGTCATTCTTGTGGCTCTTCTCTGAACCTTCTCCAGTTTTTCAACATCCTTCTTGAACTGTGGCCACAAGAACTGGACGCAGCATCCAACAGTGGTCGCACCAGTGCCAAATGCAGAGGTAATATACCCTCATGACTCCTACTTGACATTCCTGTTTGTGCGTCCAAGGATTAGCCCTTTTAGCCATGTTGCCCTGGGAGCTCATGTTCAGCTGATTATTCATCACAATCTCCACAACTTTTTCCTGTGTCCCAGGATAGAGTCCCCCATTCCGTAAGAATGACTTACATTCCCTGTTTCTAGATGTATGACCTTACATTTCACTGTATTGAAATGCATATTGTTTGATTACAAACAGCTCACCAAGTAGTCCAGATTGCTCTGTATCAGTGACTTGTTCTCTTCGTTATTTACCCTTCCCCAATCTTTGTGTCGTCTGCAAATTTATCAGTGATGATTTTATGTTTTCTTTCAGATCATTGATTGTTTTAAACTTTGTGACACTGGCTCTTTTAAAGCAGTGTGTAATTGGCTGGGATTTTATTCTCTTTGAATATATCAGTAAATATAATCAAATCATGATAAATTGTATCTAAGTAACTTTTTGTTCTGTGATCAGTTCCTCTTTATATATCAAGATGAGGGTGTAATATAGAATTCCACCATGTTGGACGCAACACTTCTTGAGTTAAGAAATTGTCATCTATATTTTTTTCCTATTTAAGAAGCCAGTCATCCTGTTCTCCACTCTGATTTGGTGTGGGTGTTTTAGATTATACCAACTAGTATCCTGTCATGTACTTTATCTGTTAGAACATCGATCCATAAGCATTCAAGGTCATTTACTTCTGAGTTGTCAGTGACTCGGAAACAAGTAATGCCATTTTTGACAGTGCCACTCCCGCTCCTCCTTTGTCCACTCAATCCTTCCTAAATAGGTTATAGCCAGTGATTTTAATATTCCAATAATGCATTTTTTCCCACCAGGTTTCAGTAATACCAACTAGGTTGAACCTATGCTCATAAATGTGCAATTTCAGATCCTTTTGTTTGTTACCCAGATTCCTAGCATTAGAGTAGAGGCAAATACAGAAATTCTTCTCTTTTCATCCTTTGGTGGATTTTTGTTCTTGATATCTTCACTTTGTGCTAAACGAATGCTCATTTGTTCCTCCTTTTTACCCTCCACTTTTGTTGTTGGTGTACGCCCTACCAGCCTGTGCCTTAGATGACTGGATCCTCTTTTCTATATCTCTATAATGGGTCTAGCTAGAACCCCAGAGCACAACAGTCCTTTTTCGGGGGGGGGGGTGGTGTGGAGGGGTAGGGGAGAGCTGAAATCAAGATGAAGCTTTTTCTAAGAGGCGGGGGATTCAGCGTCAGGGCATTACAGAAAGAGACTGCAGATGAGATCGGATCTAAAGTTCTGATCTTGGATTTTGGTTTGGATCCATCTCAAGTTGGTTTGGTTTTTTTTAAAGAGACAAATATTTAGACAAATAACACACACACATGCCTTTACATATGTTGTTAATGTGCCATTTATTTACATTTTACATGTCATTAATTTTGAACTTGGACAAAACAGATGTATTATTAGCTTCACTTTGTTTATAGTCATTTTCACTGCCTGGTTTTCATGCTTTGGTACAGTACGGTTTCATCTGGGTTTCAAACAGTGCCAAGGAATGTTGAAATAAATTTTTAACCAACTGACCTATTTTCCTCCAATTTTATTAAAGAATCTACCTTTTATGGAACCTAATCTTTAGGCCTAATTTGGTTGTCAGTATCACTTTGAAATGTGTTGATAAGAATGTAGCCACCAAGTAGGCAGCATAATAATAATTCAATTTCTCAGAAGAATTAAAAAAAAAAAAGGTACTGCTTCCTGCCTATAGTAAGACACATTGGGTTATCTCAGTTCATCCCCTAGTAGTAGTAATTAGCTAATTTACATATATAACTTTTAAATTTTGAAGGGCATATTCTCTTCTTTCTCTTGTTGTTGTGCAGTAGTGGTATCCTATTAATACATATGCTTCGAGAATCTATTTGAGAGCCTGGATCCTGAAATGGTGCTGTATGCATGAAAGTGTAGGTCGGAAGCTTTTATTATAATGCATGTCCCCTTGGCTAAAAATCTCTTATTATCTGGTTTATAGTGCTGAGAGGGGGACCACTCAATGGAAGCTATAGGCTGCGCCAAATTCACTTTCATTGGGGGGCCAGCGATGACATTGGCTCTGAGCATGCAGTGGATGGAAAGAAGTATGCAGCCGAGGTAAGGCATTGCATTGAATTATGTAGAGGCCATAGTCTCTCTTTAGTTAAGGCTGTGACTAGCGTTCCATTATAAGACAGATTTTGGCTCCCTAACTTTTCAAAACATAAGCAATATGCCTGAAATTTTTCATGTGTGATCCTATGCCAAAGGAGAATATATTTGGAGACTTTGGCAAAGGATAAGACAAGAAGTACATGAGATATTATAAGTGGAAAATGTAGAGGATTTTTATTGTTTAAGAATTGTTTTAATCTTTTTTGTTTTTATTTTTTAACTTTTCCTTTGGGATTGTTATATCTCAAAATAAGCCTGACATAGAAACTGCAGATTTGGTTTTTTAATCGGCCTTAATGAGGATATGTGCATTTTACTATTTGCAGAAGAGTTGGGTGGTTATTTTTGTGGTGTATGTAGCAATGTGACAGTTATGCCTTTGTTTTCTGTGTACTGCACCTTTAAATCTCTAAGGACTATGCTGCCTACAGAGACAGGCAGCCATTATGAGTGTTCCATTTAGTGCAGAATGTCACAGAGGAGAAACGCACAGTGTGCTCTCTTGTGGAGTCTTTACTTTTGCTCTTTCTTGTTCCTTGCTTTTGATTATTCAACAATAAAAGTAATTCAGACTGAAAGTATCGGTTTCCTCTTTGCGTATGGGAAAAATAAAACAAGTATTTTAGTTAGGAAAATGGGATCTCAAACAACAAATAGCTCAGAGAAAGTGAGAGTTTTCCTGGGTAAAAAGGAAAAATAGAAAAACTAAAAATCAATTTTTATGAAAATATGGAAGATTTTCACTATAATGCAAAAGAGGAACAATTTGAAATATATGTACAAAGTCCTGATCAGTATTTTATTGGAAATGCTATAGAGGACAGTGGTAAGAAAAAAAATCAATTTTTCTACCACTGGTGGGGAAAGTGACATTTGCAGTGTTTAAAGGCTTATGTTTTCCACAGGAACCAGGTGAGATGGAGTATAAAGAATTAATAGAGGTGCTTAAAAACATTATGTACCAAAACCAAATTTCTAGCTGAAAAAAAAAAAAAATAAGTTCCATCTCAGAAACCAAATGGAAGGAGAAAATATATCTGAATTTCTAGCCAGTCTAAAAAGCTTCCCACTACTTGTCATTTTGGTAACTTTCTGCAAGAAGCGCTTTAGACATCATTTTGGTTTTGGGATAAGGAAACCAGAATTAAGATCGAGGCTGCTGAGCACTGGTCATGCAGAAGAAATACCCCAAGAGATGAGAATGCAGTTTCAGTGCTGAACTCCCTGAAGAAAATGCTCTAACAAATCAAGAAAGCACCTCTGCCAAATTGGCACATGCTAGAAGAAAGAGAGAGTTCACAAGCAAAGAAGACTACGTGGCTTGCCCCATGTCAGAGGACATCAGGAAACAAGAGGGCTCCCCGGTCCTGTTGTGTTGTGACATCGCGTTGGCCAGACCAATTTCTCTTCAACAAGCTGCAGTGCAGGAGCGGTGGTAAGATGGGATACATCCCTTAAAAGAGAAGTCACAAGCCATTGAGAATGGGGCTCTACCCCAAAATGTTTCACAGCTCTTGTTTTTTTGTTTTGTTTTGTTTTTTTGCAAAATTACAGGGAGTAGTGTGGTTTATTTAGCTGTGGGGATTTTACTTTTTGTCCTTTCTTGTTTGTTGTTTTTTAATTCACAATAAAAGTCATTCCGATTGAAAGTATCTGTTTCCTCTTTGTGTATGCAAAATATAACATTTTAAAAGTTATTCAATCTAGCTTTTGTGAATCTAAAATCGTGAATGGTCCGATGGTGACATTGTAAACTCCAGAATACTAACATGCATACATGTGCACACAGAATGGTCTATTGGACTGAGAAGTGAGGTATGAATTCCTATATTCTATTTCTGGTCTTAATAATACTACTTTGGACTTCTGTGATAGCTTTCCTACAAGGATATCTAAGGGCTTGTCTATGCGGGGAAGCTATTGCTAAATAAGCTAGGGTATGAATTTAAAGATTAATAGTTATTCTGTTCTAACTCCCCAACGGGACACTCTTACTCTGCAGTGAGAGCACCTGGGTGCAATTTAGCTTCACTTCTAAAATGTATTAAGCTACGGCACACTCAGACACCCTTCATGTGGAATAAGATTGTCCACACAGGAGCTATTCTGTGCTATCTATTCTGGGCTATTTCCTCATGTAGACTAGTCATAAGGCCACAATCCAGCGACACACTTAAGCATGTGTTTAACTGTAAGCATGAGGGTATTTCCATTGACTTGAATGGGACTTTTCACGTGCTTAAAGGTAAACATATGCTTATGTACTTTGCTGGTTTGGGCCTAAGAGCTTAACAAACATTAATTATGCCTCACAACACCAAGTACTATTATACCCATTTTACAGATAGGGAAACCTTAAGGCCATAGAGATTAAGCAGCTTACCAAAGCCAAGTCCATGTCTGAGACAGGGTCTAGAACCAAGATCTCTGAGACCCCTGTTTTATCCACAAGACCACACAGCCTCCCATGCAGTTCATTCGGGCAAGCCATTAAGATCCATGTTTTCTAAGGAGGCCTTTACTTTTGGTGGCCCCAGTTTTTGTGTGTCCACCTGGAGCTCAACAAGTATGGCTCCAAGTGAAGTCACTGGGAGCAACAGATTCTCAGCACCTCTGAAAATCAGGTTCTGAAAACCTAAAGATGGACCCAAAATTAAAAGCCTCTTTTGAAAAATTTGATCTTCAACTACTCTGAGCTTATAGACTCTGGGTGAGTTAGTAAATCTTATGAGATTAATTAGATAATGCTTGTACAGTACTTTGAAAATAATAAGTGCTATATAAGAATTACTTTGTCTACACTCAACAGCATGGTAGTGCAGAGAACAGCGGTACTCTGAACAAGGGAGGAGAGACATCTGACTCTGTGACTTAGCTCCTTCTGTAGAGACTTGAGGACTCCTGACAGGGGAATACGAACATGATTTTGGGGAGCATGGCTTGGTGGGAGGGGTTGGAGGGCACTGGGGCAAAGATCACTTTGTTGTTTACCTGGCCAAATCATGGCAATCCTAGGACTGGCCAGAGTGGATCTTCCAAACTTTGGACCAGTCTGCGTGGAGCTTCCAAGCAATTACACATCAAACAAGCGAGGAGTTGCTCATTACAAATCTACCACAAAACATTCCCAGTCAGAAATCAATTGGAAATGCAGGTGCTCAGCACCTCTGAAGATCAGGCCACTTTTATTTAGATGCCTAAATCCAAAAGCTGGTAATTTTCCCCCCAAACTTCAAGTTTTCTTTGAAAAATTTTCATAAAAAAATTTAAATTTGAGAAAAGAGGGGAGGAGGGAGATTTTTTTTGTGAAAATTTCATTTCTCATCCCCCCTCCTCATTTCATGATCAGCTGTAAAGCTGATCAATGTTTTGCTGAAATTTTGACTGAGGAAATGGGGCAGGGGAGGGGAAAATGCTGATGAAATTTGCATAATTTTATTCCACCACTTATTTTTACCAGCTCTACTAAATGTGGATTTAAGAGCCTAATTTTAGCCTTCAATGTTTGAAAATTTTGGCCTATGAAATTGCAGTACTTTCCAATATTTAGAACAGTGAGTATCCACAGTATTTCAGATGGTGGTAACTGTTGCTAAATTTTGACTTTTAATAGTAACTGCTGTACCTGGAATGTAAAAACACTGTTAATTGTGCCATTCTCATATCTGTTCAAATCCCAGCCACATCAGTGCTTGTTGTTGCCCTTTGTATGATTATATATTTCCAGATTTCAATAAACATAAATATTTGCAGCTGGAAAATTGAATGCGTCTGAATATAAACAGGTGAAGTAGAAACCTCAACACTAGTACAATTGCATGTTAATTGTAATTGCACCAGTTCAGTGGGAATTGACACTATTTGTGCTTTTGCCTTTCAGCTTCATGTGGTTCACTGGAACTCGGACAAATATTCCACTTTTGTTGAGGCTGCTCGGCAGCGGGATGGATTAGCTGTCATGGCAGTATTTCTAAAGGTAAGCAACGATCGCTTTATCCCTTTTAATAAATCTGTGTTATAAGCTTAAACAACAAAACTGTTATTCTGTAGCAAATATCCCTTTACCCATAATTCTGCAGCAGCAAAAATATGAAGGCAAAACCCACATGCCTAATTTTTAATGTGTTTGTAATAGTAGATTGCTGCACCACCTGGAAGACACCAAAATTCATGGCGTTTAAGACCAGAAGGGACCATTAGATCATCTAGTCTGACCTCCTGTATATCGCAGGCCATTACATTCACCCAGGCACTTCTGTATGACCCAATAACATGTGTTTTTTCTAAAGCATATCTTCCAGAAAGCACTAGTCTTGATTTGAAGATATCAAGAGATGGAGAATTCACCACTTCCCTTAGCTGTTTGTTCCAATGGTGAATTGCTTCTTTTCTGTCTAAAGAGGAAAACACACATTAGAGGATTTCCTTAAAATCTCTGAACAAGATTGTGCCTTATACACTTGATAACCTGCTCATTCTAGGATAAAAGAAATCACCCCTTCCCACAGCCTCACTGACTTTGTGCAAGGAGCCACGTAGAGGACACAAAAAACTTAACCTGTGATTAGAGGACAGGGTACCGGGCAGCTCAGTAGCCCCTACTTCAGTGTCAAGTTAATACGGTGATGGCCACTGCCACTTTTGGAAATGTTATTGCCCTGGTTTGGAGCAGTGCTTATGCCCCTTGCTGTTGACAGGATTTTGTGGCCTTTGCATCCACATAATTGCAGGACCCCTGGCTACACCACAGGCACACACCCTGTCTTTGCCAAGCAAATGCAAACCAAGCTTTGCTTGATATCAGGGATCTGGAGGGCTGCTGCACAGCTGCCTTCTCCCCACTTTCCTCCCACACTATGTAACTACAATGGTTCTGTTTCCTCTGGAGCCTTTGGTTCCTGTGCTGACAGGTGAATTTCACTTTTGTGACTATGTTACAGCTGTCATGCTGCGGAGATCAGTGTCATCAGGGATCCTTGACGTGTTTTGTGCTGCTTGTTCATGTTGAACTTATCCCACTCTTGTCAACTAATTACAAAGTACTCTTTTCATGAGCCACTCCTTTATATGTGTTGTCACCTTCCCAGTGTACACCTTCCTGACCCAATGAACATTGCTGAGAAACCTGATTCTGCACGAGTCACACAGAAGAGTCATGTTCGTGAATTTTCCAGTGTGCTTTAAGGAACTTAAGCTTAAAAAGGCTGTAGACTAATTTATTCACATCATGTATACAGCCTGAGGTTCTTACAGTTCCTCTACAAAACATTGTTAAGAAAACTAGCTTTTATTCTACTGCTACAAAAAGTGAACTAAAAATAAAATCAACTCCCCAGACTGATGCAGCTAACGAAAAAATAGTCTCATCAAAGTGAATGACATCCCTCTTTCTGAATAATCAGCATTTGTTCCAGGTTGTTTTAATTAATAATGGCCTGATACTGCATCCATTGATGTTTATCAGAGTTTTACCATTAACTTCACTGGGTGAAGGATCAGGCCCTATGTGAAAAATTTTAAAATTAAACATTAATAAATGGAAAGTGAATGCATATTCTTCCCTCGAGAGTATGATCTTGGACTATTTGCCTTTACAGATTGGTGAATGTAACTCTCAGCTGAAGAAAATTACTGACCGTTTGGATGCCATTAGAGCCAAGGTAAAGTAATTCTCCTAAAATTCTCCAGTACTTCTGCTGCTGTTCTTTTTCTTCCATGCTTCACATTCACATTCCTTAGGTATTTACAGCTGGTAAACAAGGATTAGCTCTGATGTGGGGCAGTTTAGGGGCACTTTTGCTGGATAAAGTCAGACGCAAACCAGCACATTGTAATTATTTTGTTGTACAATGTGGGGGGACGGGGGAAGATCATTAATTAGCTGTAATAATTTAATCCCTGACAAATAACTTTATCATCAAGATCACTGACATTGGATAATTGCACATTTGATTTTAGTGGAGTTTTTTTTTTTTTTCAAGAACATGGGGAATCGAGACATATTTTCTCACTTGTTTTATGGGGTGAGAAGAGGATCGTGTCCCCTTCGATCAGAACATGGAGTGGCCTTGCATGCATTAATTGGCCCTCCATATGTGAGGGGGGCAGTTATCTCTGTGACACCAAACCCTGCAGAGGCCTCTCTCTCGGTCCAAAAATCCACATGGGGTGGGAGGGCATGGATCAGTGGGCCAGGGAGGCATGAGTGGGCTGGTGTCAGGCTGGAGAAGACACAGCTTGCCATCCCACCAGCTCTCCAGACATTCCAAGCAAAGGAGAATACATCCAGATGTTGTATTATTTTTACGTCAGAGCCCCCATCACTGGGCTATTTGTAGTCAACAGGAGTGCCTGGTAGCATGGCTTCAGTGGAACCCTGCTGTCACCAGAAGGAACACTAGAGGTAGATCTGCTATAGAGGCACAGGACCTTCACATGGGTGGCTCTGGTCCACTCCCCTCCCTAGGTTTCAGAGCCTAAGCTGCAACATCTACACAGCTATTTTTAGCACGGTAGTGCAAGCCAAGTCTGTGGACCCAGGTTGGGAGGCTCACTGCCATGAGCTGTGTAGATGTACCTCTGTAATCCTCCAGAGCCATGCAAACCTTACCCCCACCAATGGAACAATCTCTTACAGTTTTTTCTCTCCATAATTCTTCTTTGGAATGATTAGTGCGGGAGATCCTGCTTAACATTTTTAAATAAACAAAATGTTCTGACACTATAAAGAAATTAACTAGACTGCATAATAAGTGGTTGCTAAATGTGGTGGTTCTGGGTTAGAATGTGCATGCTTCTTTTTCCAGGGTAAACAAGCACTGTTCACAAACTTTGACCCTTCCTGTTTGCTTCCTCACTCTCTGGACTACTGGACTTATCTTGGCTCTCTTACTGTTCCACCTCTTCTTGAAAGTGTCATCTGGATAATTCTCAGAGAGCCTATAAGTGTTTCCTCTGAGCAGGTACACTTTGATTCCCCCCAACCCTTCAAATATAATGTTTTTAAAACTGAATTGTGGTTTATAATGATACTCCCAAGACTATTTTATTTATAGCTTTAGATATTTAATTAATTATGAAATTTCTTATCCTACCAAATTTTGTGCTTTACATTTTTGTCCTGAGTTTCTAGAGAAATGTGAAATTAACATGAATTTTTGTTGACTTCCGTTGGCCATCAGAATGATCAAGTATTATTAAAATGTTTTGAAATTTTAAAAAAATGGTTTGGGAGCTACAAATTGGGAAAAATGCAAGAAAGAAACTGATAGTTAATTTCATTTGAGGTTCTGGTGATGATAATAACCACTTGAATTTCATTCCATAGATTTTTACCATCTCCAAAATGCTGCTATTCATTTATTTCTTTGCATTTAACTCATTCATTATAGAATTCCAGTTCAGCAAATGGCCAAATAAATACAGAGCATCTCCTAGATACTAAGAATATGAAATTTGGTCAATCTGAATACTATAGTTACTACTAATAAATAGTTCCTAACAATCAGGCTAAATGAATGTAGGAGAGGGATGAGCACACCATTTGGAACTGCCCTTTATATTTCTCATGTTACTTACAGCTGTAAAATTGACCTTCTGGCTGTATATTTGTAGACCAACAGTGACATCCAATGGTTACTGAGGTTAATACTCTTAGGCAGTGGAGATGCTAAAGGGAATATGATTTTCCAGTTTCTACCATTAGAAATTGGTAACCAGTGCTGCTGTTGGTGGGTATCATTACTCCAGTTGGCATATTAAAAACTTGTGACTTATCACACCTCGATATTTACCTGTTCCATGTTATAGATAACTCACTCAGTAAAATTAATTGTTCTGGGCCAAATAATGCCACCCTTCCAATCTTGCCAATGAATAGCCTCACTGAGCCATCCTGTAGTTCAGACTAATCCCTTAGCAAAACTATAATTAAGGGGAGTATGATTGTCCCACTGAGCGATGCTACTCAGAGTGATTAAGATGGGTAGAATTTGGCGTGGCCCACTAGTTGCTAAGTTTTAAATGGTGTGGTTTGATTGGTATCTCTTTGCTGGTGGATTCTAAAGGTGAAATCCTGGCCCCGCTGAAATCAGAAGCAAAGCTCCCATTGACTTCAGTGGGCCAGGATCTCAACCTAGAAGCATTATCTCTCAAGAGAGTTCAAGTACTCAAAAGAAGAGCTTGGAAATTTAAAGGTCACATGAAGGGTAGATTTCTTTTTATGTGTAGTGTTTTCTTTGATTAGCATTTTACTAAGAATGAAAGAACCAGTTCAGAAGAAATAAGAACTGGCCTGAACCTTTGATCAAAATGCAAACCAGGTGTTTCAGTGGATAGGACACCTGTGAAGGAATCAAGAGACGTTGAGCTCTGGGAACAGCTGGCCTTGAACAAGTCACTTACCCACTCAGTGCTCACCTTCCCCATCTGTAAAATAGGCATAATGCTTACTGGGCTTGGTAAAGCTCTTTAAGATGAAAAGGTGCTATATAAGTATTCAGTATGATGATTATTACTGCTGTCCAAAGTTCAGATCCAGACCTGAACTTCCCAAATCTAAAGTTTTGATTTGGCATAATCTCTAGTTAAAATTCTTTAAAAGTGAAATGTTGCATGGAACAGGGAATGTGTATACCATTTTTAGGGAATGAAATATCAGTATCTGATGCAACACACTTACTCTGTATTATTTCAAATTCGATCTATCCTGTTCAGTGTGTGATATTTTATATGTTCTATAATTAAATACAAAAAAATTGTTTGTTATTACCTATTATTTGTTTCCAGTAGTGCCCACAACGTGCCATGTGCTGTACAAACATAAAGGAAGTCACAGTTCATGCTTGGACTGGTACTACTTTGCAATTTGATTGTTAACTCTTCATTTTTATATTTTTTTCTTAGAAGCTTAAAATACAATTTCTTCCTTTATTGATTTTATTCTTTTCCACTCGGGAAATGTTTTAAAAATAAAGAAACAAAGGTCAGTTTCAAGCTTCCAGTGAGTTACCAGAAACATCATTATGGAAAAAATGCCTTAATTTTTTGAATACTGTAGTAACTTCAAAGGGAGAGTTGTTTTGTTTTTTACTTTTTTTGTTAATTAATTGCTTTATGAAAATTAATTTATTCGCAGATACATTTTTCTTAATTGAGGGGGGCATGTTATTAGCATAGTGGTGCAGGTTCTTAACTTTGGGTTTTGTCAGTGAAGTGTCCTGCCAATTAAACCGCGATTAAAGAAGTATGAGTCAGTAGTTTCTGTTTTTATTCTGTGGACTGAAACACTGACATATGTGGTAAGGCTGTGAGTTTGGAAATCTGGATGTATTATGCAAGTTATATTGTTTTGCATAAGTAGTACATAAGCATCACCACCCCGTTTACATACTTTTCCCTTCCTTGCCACCATCATTTCCGTTTACTCCGGTTCAAGTTTTTCCCTAGCTTTCCATCCCCCCCCCCCCCTCCTGAGCTAGCTTCCCTCTTGAGTTCCTCCACCATCTCTTCCTTCCCCCTCCCAAGTTCCCCATCTGCCCGTAGCCCCACTTTGAGTATCCCCAATGTAACCCTCTGGTTCTCCCCTGTACCAGGAGCTTCCCCTGCCCCCCAGAGTATGGTCTGTGCCTAGTGTGTGGCCTAAAGGTGTGGGTAGAGTGACCCTAACTCTATGTATCCTCTCCCAGTGCTGCTGTTCTAGCCATATTTCTAGGATCACAGACAAGCAGCCTAATTCTAGGAAGCTCTGTGGTGAGGGCTCACCTGCAGCTGGATCTTTATGCTTAGAATCCAGATGGTAACTATAGAGAAGCAGCCTAGTGTGC
Source organism: Trachemys scripta elegans (assembly GCF_013100865.1). Taxonomy (NCBI): domain Eukaryota; kingdom Metazoa; phylum Chordata; order Testudines; family Emydidae; genus Trachemys; species Trachemys scripta. Next base: position 235,453,962 of record NC_048299.1, read on the forward strand.
CTCTCTCTCTTTCCTACTTGGGAGCATGGAGCTCAGGAGCCTAAGAGGGGACACTAAGGCCTGGTCCACACTAGAAAGTTAGGTGGACATAGCTATGGCATTCATGGGTTTGAAAATAAAACCTTAGCTATGCCCTCCTACCCCCAGTGTAGACATATCTGTGTTGACAGAAGAATATTTCCATCAACCTTGCTCCCATCATTCGAGGAGGTGGGGTTCCTACAGCAATGGAAGAATCTCTTCCTTTGGTGTAGGCTGCGTCTACGCTAAGGGATTATGCCAACATAGCTCTGAAAACATGGCTATGCTGGTATAGTCTCTGAAGTGTAGAAATACCCTAAGAATGGGACTCTCCTGGCCAGTCCTGAAGCCTTATGGGCTCTGACTGTGGGCTTGATTCTCTACTCTCTTAGGGCTAAATTGTACTTCTGAGGCACAACCCAAAGCAAAAGGCAGTGACTTACTGAAATCAATGGGCGTACTAGGAGTAAGGTTCTACTCAATGTGAGGAAGTGACAAAATCTGATCATCAGCGATTTTCTACCCTCTGCTGCTTCTCCCAGATAACTGTCTTAATAACCACTTTATTTTGGATGCTCGTTTTCTGAAGGAAGTTTGTTTTCCCACCCGGACAGTGACCCTGCCATAACATACTATATATCCACTATCAGAATCATGACTTTTGTGCTGCCCTACTAATGTTAACTAAATAAAGGAAATCAGTCTGAAGCAAGCTAGTGTATAAAACTAATAACTATTCACAATAGGTCAGATTAGGAAGGTTCAGATCTGGAATCAAATCCAGATCTAAATGCCCTCGCAGCTCATAATTATTTGCGCTGGGTGTTCCAGTTTGCCTTATTGTTGAAATAAATCTAAATTGTGAAGTTTGGATAGAGATTTAAACATTTCCTAATTGTAAGTGTGTGTGTGAGAGAGAAAGTTTGGATCAGATATTTTGGTTTGGGCTCATCTCTAGTAATTATTATTTGCTTTGTATTGTGTGCCAGGTAGATGATGTAAAAAATGGTAAAGAAGTGTTTTGTAGCACAGCATCCATCATTCTTCACTGATGGTGATCTTTCTGCACCACGAGGGCATACAATCAGATTTTGTTTGCCTGCTCATGTTGGCTCCCAGGCAATCCGTTTGCAAAAAAAAAAAAAAAAAAAAAAACCTTAGTGGGAATGATGCTGGCCTTCGGACTGCAAAATAGGGTGCAGAAATCTTAAAAGAGAATTCTTTTTAGGCTTCAGGTTAGGAAAGATCAAGTGTGAATACCATGCTATACCCAGACAATGCCTGAAACAACACTCACAAAATGTAAATGAAAAAAATAGCTAACAGGAATAAGGGCTGAAATGCCCAAATGGCCATTCCACGTGTGCTCTAGACAATACGATCCCCACACTTCTTGGCGAAATAAAGGTGACAAGTATGTTCATGTTTATTACTTAGAATTCTTCATTTACCCTTAGCATGACAATTCTCTGCTGAACTCTATACCTCTTTTCATCTGCAGCTAGCCAAATTCCGCAGCCTTCTGTGTACTGCTGAGGGAGAGGCAGCCTGCTGCATGCTGAGAAACTACCGGCCACCGCAGCCTTTAAAGGGACGGGAAGTCAGAAGGAATTAAGGAGTAAAGCAAGAATCAGCCACTGCTGAGACCACTTAGGAGGCTGAATTAGTTTTTAATAATAATATATTTTGTGCCTAATGAATAGGTATTATTTTATTATTCAGTTACAATGCAGTCATTTCAGCAAGACAAAGATGTCCTGACTTGTAGCATTTGGGCCGATTTTAACTGGTGTGAATGGGTTTTGTCTCTATTGGTACGTGTGCATTGTGGTGTTAGTGTTTGCAGCAGAGCTTACTGAACAACTTTGTTTCAGTCTGTGCATGTGAATGCAATCCTACATATTGAGTCTGATCCTACAAAGTGCTGAGCAACTCCTGCAAGGTACTGGACACCCTCAACTCTCTTTCATGTCAGTTGCAGTTGAGAATACATAGCCCCCTGAAGGGTTAAGCCCATTTTTTTAACACCATAAATCTTTCTTTAGGGACTAGACTGACCTCTTCCTTTAATTTTCAAGGAGAAATTAATATTTAAAGTTGGTAGGATTTCATTACTGATCATAAGCAAAGTGATCCTGTTTAAGCTGGGACGCCATGATAGATTTACTAAAAAATATAGTATCCACTAATGACATTTAACCCACAAAGTATACAAATGTATTTACTGGCATTAACTTCCTCCGGGTGCTCAACCCCCCGCTCTGCCCCAGGCCCCACTCCCACACTACCCTTTCCCCCAAACCCCTGCTCCGCCTCTTCCCACCCACACCCCAGGCACTTCCATCATCTCACCTCTTCCCCCAAACCCTGTTCCGCTTCTTCCTGCCCCCACTGCATCCCCGTCCCACCTCTTCCCCCTCCCTCGAGTGTGCCCCATCTCCACTCCTCCCCTCTCCCCCAGGGCCTCCTGCATGCTGCAATACAGCTGATTGTGGCAGGTGGGAGGCACTGGGAGGAAGGGGGAGAAGTTGATCAGTGGGGCACAGGCAGACAGGAAGTTCTGAGGGGACAAAGGGAGCTGGCTGCCGGTGGGTGCAGTGCACCCACTAATTTTTTTCCCCTGGGTGTTCCAGCCCTGGAATACTCACGGAGTCATTGCCTATGAATGTATTACAATCCCTTTGTTTTGTCTGCATCATAGGAGTGCTGGTATATTGCACCATGGTTTAGCAATACAATGCTAGTAAGCAATATGCGATCATATCATATGGATTCTGTATGCCCAAATTCCACCTCATGTAAGCAAGACAGTTCCTTGCACCTACAGGGGTGTTCAATGGGGAAGGATGCATGAAGCCTCCCTCCCTTGCATCTCTCACCCAGCAGGTGAGCATGGTCTGGAACATGAGTCTGTAGAATTTTTTGACATGATCCCATATTGCTTAAAGTGCATTCCTAACACTCAAACGTGCACTAGCCACTTCAGAAGATGGTTCTGCCTCCTCTTGCCCCATCCTGCTTCCTACCAGCCAGCTCTCCTGGCCAGGGACACAGAGCATGCTGTACACCCTTGCCAGAAAAGAGAACACCCCACGCTGAAGATATTGTGCTTCTCTGGTGTGTAATGCTTCCATGTACCTGCTGAAGCATTGCCCCATGCTCAGGGCTCTCTGTCAGACACATCTGAGGCCGATAAAGTTACATTTAATTCACATGACAAAACCCCTCTATGTTAATCAGAGGGGTAGCCGTGTTAGTCTGTATCCACAAAAACAACGAGGAATCCGGTGGCACCTTAAAGACTAACAGATTTATTTGGGCATAAGCTTTCGTGGGCAAAAACCCCACTTCTTCAGATGCAAGTGGGGTTTTTACCCACAAAAGCTTATGCCCAAATAAATCTGTTAGTCTTTAAGGTGCCACCGGACTCCTCTTCCCCTACATTTAGATAAAGTTAAGGATCTGACACATTCACAATTCCCAATTAACAGGGCACATTAGGGTGATGTCCCACGGTGCCCATGGATTGGAAGCTTAGGCTTTACCTGTGAATCACCTTGAGCTTGTGTTTCTCTCAGATGCTTTTCATTATTGGAATGTAATTTTTATTAAGACGATTTTCTTCTTTTGTTTTTAGTGAACTAGCTGTAGCTCTCAAAATAGGAAAATTATGGCCTAAACTGTTCCTTCTGCTTCTATAAGCAAAGGGAACTGAAATCTCAGTAGCTCTTTCCTCTCAATCCTTTTCCTTCAGCACTTCTGCACTGGTTTTCTGGGGAGTTGGTGCCATGCTTTGTTTTGAGAACAGAGCTGGATGTTGATGGGAGTGGAGCAAAGGACCAGCCACCCTCTACAGCAATGTCCCTGTTGAGCCTGTGGATTTCTGCTCAAAAATCCAATCAGGATTTAAGGCTGCATGAAGTGGTGGTAACTCCCCCTGACTCTCTCCAGGGCTGTAACCGTGAAGCCAAGGGAGAATCAGCCAGTGGCCACACAACTCCTGCAGGATTGGGAGGAAGTGTCAGAGCAGCCACATGGAGGGAAAGCCACCCTTCCATGCAACTATTTCTTTCTCCAAGATGCCTAGGACTGTAGGTTTTATAGGCTGCACCTCTTGCCTCCTCCACTGGTACTGTGACCCATCCTCCAGGAGGGGAAAATTGAGGGGATACCATACAAGCAAGGCCAACCTTGCAGAGATTCCTGAGTCCCTCGTATTCCTCTATAAATAAATAGGTTGTTTAGCTTAGTTTAGATAGATAGATAAGTAAGTCTTATTGTTCTCTCCTCCACTCCAGTAGAGTGCCTCCTCTAAAGGGGAGCTTAAGTTGCTTCTGTTACTGCAGGTCCTCTCACTGCAATACAGTATTTTGAGCAGTGAGAAAAAGAAAACTGGCTATGGGAGAAGCAATAGAGCCAATGCAGCAGCAGGAGCTGTGGACAAGAATGGCCAAATGTAAAACCTGCAGGCACTTTTTTTTCAGTCCCCGCTAACCAGGATAGGCAGGAGGACCCAGGTAGATATAAAAAGACTTGAGTGTGGTCTCATTCAAATGACAAGTATATGTGTAGAGTATAATTACTGGCGTGTGTGTTTTTTCACTTTCTTTTTTGATCTGATGTTGCATCTGGTATGTTTCCCTGTCGTGTGAGTAGCTGCGGAACATCATGAATGAAGTTTACACATTGTGTAAAGGGCGTGAAGAACTGATTTGCCTGAGGACAGGAATAATGAGGCTACTGCTGTGTGTGTTCATATTAGAAATAAAATAAGTTTTAGCTGTTTTTCCTGCATTGAAAATAAATAGTGGAGGGGATACAGTGGTTTGATATTTGTAAGGATTTTATCAAATAAAAACAGATGTTGTCAATGTTTCTTGTACTTCCCACTGAATAAACTGGAGTTTGTCGACAGCCTACAGATTTGCCTAGATGCCTACAGCCAAGCTTGTGGTTCAGTTTCAGCATTTGCTTTTCAACTCTAGTTTGTGATCAATCCGAAGACGAAGTAGTTGAAAATAAGTCTGGAATAGATATTGTTAACTGGATCTAAGTGAAGTGTCTTGGGCAATATTAGGTCATCCAATAGTTGGCACTCTTTATTTTAGTACAATGCGTCTAAAATATTTTGGTGCCCTATTAGTTTCTGAGACATACTGCAACTGAGCAGGCAATGCTAAAATATGGACCTCCTCTGCCTCTTAGCAGTGGCTTTGTTAGCTATATTGATGGTGTTGGCCTCCTTCTGTGTTTGGGACTTGATACCGAGAAGTATGAAATGTGCAGTCTCCCAAAAGATGAAGAGCATTTGCTGAGAACTGGAGCTGTTAGGAACGACATGTAGCTGGGTGGCTGGTTTACACAAGACTTCTATTTTCAGAATTAAACAGACCCTTGGCTCAGGACCTGAGTGAGGCAGGGGAGCTTTATGATTCTCAGGGATGTCAAAGGCCATTTTGCCGGCACAATTTAGAGCAGCCTCAAGACTGTTGTTACTTGTGCCTGGCTGCCCCAACCTCCAAGGAGCTGTTTCAGTAGCTGGAGATACTGGATCAAGAATGCAGTCCAGCCCCCTTCCTTTTCCACCAGTCCTTCCCCCATGTTGGGGCTTGTGAGAGTGTTGGTGTGGAGTTAGCTGTGCCAATGCTTCAGCAGTTGGGGATTTCATTACACTGAGGGAATCCCCAGAAGCTGATTAAATGGGCTTTAAAGCCCCTTTAACCTCTCTTTACCACACTGGTGGTGCATAGTGGGGGTCAGAATCTAGCCCACGTTTTTTATTCAACAGAACGGTAAAAAAGCACTTGGAGCTCAACTGTGCCACTATTGCACCCTTTTGTGGGTTGCATCCTGTTACCCATCTTGCATCCAGTCAGCTCTGTTGCCTGCTGATGTGGGGGCGGGGGAGTTCCACTGCCTCTGAGCCCCTTTGGGGCACTGTGCTCCTGCAGGGGAGGTAGGTGGGGGAGCAGTTCCTGTGCTCTGGGGAGCGTAGGGTCTGCAGTTTGGTTTGGTACCTATGTGGACTGCACAAAGTGGTGAAGACCCCTAGAACCTTCCCTTCCTCAGGCTCTGCAGCTGCAACAGTGCCAGGCAGAATCTGGCCTTTAAATCTCATGTTTTTGTAGGGCTGTTGCTTTTCTGTGGATGTGCGGAGGCGAGGGAGAGGGTAGAGTCACAATGTCTCTCTCCCTTTGTATGGACCATGCAGAATTCAAGTCCCTGAGCTCATGGTAATACAGGTTCTGCTTCCTTCTATTCTCGTGGGTGCATGGTGCCCAATTGAGGGTGGGAAGGAGGCATGGCCATGGTTCCACCCCCAATGCAGCAGCCAATAGAGCTGCCCAGCTGTGCAGGAACATGGGGGAAAGAAAGCTGCACCCTATTAGATGGCAGCCCAGGAGCATGCCCACTCCAGCAGAATGTTTCTCAGTGCTCCTCCAGGGGTAATGCGTCTTCCCACAGTCCTTTAAGAGGCTCTGTCTAAATGACCCAATCAAGCAGATCACTTTCTCTGGGTCAGATCCTGCAGCCTTTACCCACAGAGAAAGCAGGCATTAACCAATGGAACAGTGTATGAAGAGCGAGGTGGATTCTCCATCATTGGCAAGTTTTAAACCAAGAGTAGATGTTTTTGTAATAGATCTGCTCTATGAATTATTTTGGAGAAGTTCTGTGGCCTGTGTTGTAGAAGAGGACAGGCTAGATGATCAAAATTGTCCCTTCTGGCCTTGGAATCTATGAATCTACGAAAAGTGCAGGATGAAGTTCTAAAATAGAACCGTAGTTTGGCAAAGGGGCAGAGGGATGAGCAGAGGCTGCTCTAGCTATAGGCAGACTAGGCAGTTGCCCAGAGTGGCAGTGGCAGTGGCAAGGGATAATGCTGGCAGTACTGCCTGAGGGAGAGATCAGTCACCAGCCAGTGCTCCAAGGAGCAGGAAGCAGCCCTCACCTGGGCTGCTGGGGAAACGTTACTACTCCCCACCTCCAGCAAAGGTAAGTTCACTGCCATGGCCATGACTCATCGCTGAGCAACTCAGAGCTACTCCTAGTGGCACTGCGAGTGCTGCAGGGTTTTTGGCCACAAATGCAGCAACCCACCCAGCTCCACGTCGGCCCTGGCTGCCACTTCAACTCCACTATGTCCAGGCTCTGAAGGTGCTACCACTGCAAATGCTGCAAGTCCGACAGTGAAGAGTGCATCCAGAAAGGTGCAGGGGTTACAGAGGGCAAGGTGGGGGCTGCAGGCTGGAGGTGTGGGATGTGGGCTGAGCAGCGAGTGAGGGGTCCACACTGGGGATGCAGAGTGTGTGGGGGGGGCTGGTGGGAGGATACAAGCGGAGCTAGGGGTGTGGAGTGCTGGTGGCTGGGCAAGTGGTACAGGCTGGGAGGGATTGGGGTGCGAGTGGCTGGGCAGAGTGTGCAATCTGGGATGGACTGGGGATGTGGAATACAGGAAGCCATGCTGGGAACTGGCAGTGGGGGGTGGGCATGGTGTGAGGCAGGGCCAGGCTGGGGGTTCAGGGGCCAAGGTGAGGAGACTCCCATTCTGTCCGGTGGAAAGGAACCCACTGCCCCTTGTGTGAGGGGGATCAGCGGTTGCAGCCCAGGTGGCTTCGTGCAGGGCAGGGGTTCTGTGCTTTCCATTAACTGGGGCCCCACAGGCTGGGAGCTGCCCCCTGCCAGTGCCTGGGTGTTGGACTGTTCCTGTACCATGGGGTCTGTCACCAGGACCCAGCAACCTCTGCAGCCCCAATCCATCCCCCAACCTCCTCCCCCACATCTCCTTTCTCTATCACTGAAGACAACACCACCATCCTGCCTGTAAATCAGGCCCATACCCTGAGCATCATCTTCAACTTGGACATCTCTCTAGATCCTTACCTCCAGGCTAGGTCTAAATCTTGTTGATTCTTTCTGCATAACGTCTTCAGCCTTCCTTATCCATCCACTCAGCTAAAACACTCGTCCAAGCTCTGATCATCTTGCATCTCTATTATGGTAAAATCCTTCTCTCTGGCCTTGACAAATGCAGTCTTGCCCCATTCATATCCTTTTGCAGTGCTGCTGCAAAGATCATGTTCTTAGCCATCACTTTGGCCATGTCACCTCTGCCTTTGTATGCTTCCATTGTCTTCCCCTTCTCCAGCTCATCAAACATAAGCTGCCCTTTCATGGCCTATTCCCACCCTGCCTATCATCTCTCACTTGCTCCAATTGGCTCAATGCCAGCCTCTGTTGTCTACTCATTAATTTTCAAACAAGCACCTTTGTGATTTCTCCGATGCTGCCCTCACGTGTGGGAGGAGCTCACCACAAACATACATGAAACTAACTCATTATCCCCCTGCAAAATGCTCCTCAAAACTCACCTTTGCTCTGATCCCTACAAAAAAAAACTTGACAACGGTTGGGCTACTGGTGCATTGATACCACTGCCTATCATGCTGGCCAATATTGTCTCATTGTTTCCTTGTAATTCTCTGTCTGTCTGTCTCTATCTGTTGTCTGTTTCCTTATACTTCGATTGTAAGCTGTTTGGGGGTAGAGACCATCTTTTTCTTCTGTGTTTGTACAGCACCTAGCACAGAGAAGTCTCTATGTATTCTATGATTCCATGACCACATAATGTGCTCTGGATCCATCCCTTGCCTTAATATGTAAGCGTTCATTTTAAAAAATGCTTCTAGGCCTCATGACTGTGAAGAAAACCTTAAAAACAGGAAACACATGTAAACCAATGGAGTACTGTGTTCCTGACTCTGCAGACAGATTGAGACAATAGCTCTGGGAGATGTGAACTGCCTTATTCCTCTCAGTGGGTGTTAACTCTGAAACCTAAAGATGATAATGTAAATGACAACTCAATTAACTATTTCACTGCTGATCATTTTAGCAGAAATAGCCAACAAATATACTGCTGCATCCCACAATCCTAAACTGCCTCCCCAGTTGGATAGTTGAGTGTCAAAGTAATACCAGGGTTATTGAAGTAAGTTGATTATTCAGTATCATATTTAATTAATCAAAACACTCCATTAAAATATTCAAATAAAGCTACTGTAGAATTTCCAGTATATTGCACCAGTTCCCTGCAGAAACCCAGGATCTTCCTGCATAATTTAGATCCAGCTTGCCACAGAATACATGGGGCCTTGGTAAGAATAGAACCAAAGGCTAGGGTAGTCTGCATGGATGCCTGCTGTCGGATATTGAGTCCTTGTTTGAATACTACTCTATTGCAGTTAGACTGAATTGATAGATGAATAAATAAACCTTTAGGCTGGAATGATGTAGGTGCACTCGGACATGGGATCAAAGTCATCCTCTCTCACTGCCGGATCAAAGCCAATGCAAAGAGGAGGCAGCCAACTTACTGGTAACACTGATTGGTGAAGCAGAGGCATTTGTTTTCGAAGTGAGAGATATTTATTCCCTGATAGCATTGTATAGCTGTGATTTCCTTTCCACTTTACCTGTTGATTAAAATACCAATAGAAGAAACAGATAATTCAAGAACATGTTCGTTTTTCTGATCTGCATTAATACACTACAGTCACAATTACTCATTTTACTGGGATTGGTTGGATTGTGGAACAAATTTGTTTTGTGGTTAAGCCAGTCAGAAAACACCTTATTTATGAAAATGATAATGTTTTAAATTGCTGTACTTTGACCAAAAGGCTCATTTCTGGTTGTCCAGTTATTTTGATTTGATTAGTAGGCAATGGTTGCATGTTGTGTAATTGGTACTTAATAATTATTGTTAGTCTTTGAATAGTAGATAGTAAAAATAATACACAGTATTCTCATTAGCAAGGCAAAGCAAATAATTGAACTTTTCTGTTTGTATTCATACACTGACAACATTTGTATAGTTTATTGGCCTGACAAAGTACTATAAAATTGAACTGAAATTGTATCCCATTGCCTGACCTCTGATGGCATGGGCCTCAGTCCCAGGGTAGGTTTTGGTTCCTGGATACTATAATGATGGTTGTGTTAGAATTCATAAGATTTATTAGCCAGGCAGTGTGGAGAATGTTGGGGTATGTGTTGTGTTTATATTATTTTAGGTGTGAGCTATGTGGGAGGTAAAATATATGAGTAGAGGTCAGCTAGTGGTTTGAAACCTATAGACTCTGTGAGGCCCATTGGGTTGCTATGAGCCACTCCGGAATGTTGGTTCAAAAGCCAGCAGTGGGAAGAGTGTGGAGAATTGCCAGCTGTAGGTGGTTTGGTCTGGGCTTATGGAAGTTGCCAAGAAAGGTCTCTCACTCCTGAGACTATTCCATCAGGGATGATGATGGCCTGGGCTGCTGAGAGGGTAGTGTGGAGACCAGATTAAGAGAACACTGGACTCTGTGGCTTATGGAAAGGAAGCCTGAACTGGGGTATGAAATAAGACCTTTGGGGGCACTTTCAGATCAGTACCGGAATTAATTCATAGATTTTAATGGAAAATAACAAATTACAAGTTTGTTAATTCAATCTGCAGTGGAGCTGTTGTGAAGGGTGATTTCTGCAGCGGCCTTTGAAAAACACTGACCATACAGATCAGGGAGCTCTGCTCCTAAGGCCAGGGTCCTTGTAAGAGGGAACAGAGGGAAAAGGGCCCTGAGGTAAAATTTCCAAGTGAGAAGGTTGGTGTGGTGGCTGCAGGTATCCAAGACTGGCTTGTAGGAAACCCAAGGTTATGACAATGGAGATTGTAAATTCTACAGGGGAGGGACCATGTCTACTGGTTTGTGAGAAGTGGCTAGCATATTTTCAGGTATTCAAAATTATTATTACCAATAGAACAAGATTTTGTGATCACTCCATGCATATTCTTGTAGTGGCAGGGATCATCATGCTTTTCCATGATTAGGAGGGTAATGAATCTGCAAAAAAGCATAATGAATAGCTTTATATTAACTCAGTGAATGAGAGACTTCAACTGGGCACAAGTGCTTGACAGGAGTTGCCATGGAGAAGGAAGAAAAACAATAGGTAATGTGGTGAATAGAACTGGCAGCTCTTAGTCTTTGCAGCCTGTTTCTACCAGTAGGTGTCACTGCAAACAAGCGGCGGTCAGTGTCAGACTCTTAACTTAATAGCTGGGGAAACATATGTACCACATTAAGTTTAAGCCATAGGGGTGGGGGAGGGGGTGGGGGAGGGAGTGTAAAATGATCTAAGAATGTGCCAGTGCTTATGGCTTATTTCCTTTCTTAAAAGTGAACTGCAATTGCACAAAGAATCACCCAAAATGCAGCCCATCAAACCTGCACATATATTCTTCTAATAATCTGAGATCTCATTCATTCCTTTCTTTTTAAAATGCAAATTCCCAATTTGCAGTTGCAATAAATGTGCGCGCACACACAAACACATAAAGTTAGGCAAACAATTGCACACACTTTGTGTAAATGAACCTCCAATCTCTCATTCACAAAATTTGACCAACATTCCAATATATATCCTGCCAAACCCTAGATAAATGATTCAGACACATCTGGGGGGGCCCTACAAAGTCATTCAGCTGGGGCGCATGTCTGCAAGACCCTAGATTCAGCATGCACACGTCTTCTTCACCTGCCACATGCTTATGCCACGCATTTTGCTTGAGCTTGGATATCATTGCAGCTGAAGGTGGAAGAGAGTAAGTAATGCATCCAGGGTGATGCATGTGTTTGTGGAGAGAATTAGCGAAATTGAGGATGGAGGTTTCATTTAAATAAACCTACCATCTGCCTCTGTCTCATGATAAAAGAGGTGCAATCCTACTTCATCAGGAGTCACAAGTTGTTATCATCTCAGCCAGCAGGAAGCAGTGCATATCCAACACCATAAAACACTGGAATATGATTAGTAAACTTAACAATAACATTTGTGTGTGTTCTTGACTTGCAGTTACAGATTTGACAGCATTAACTGCAATCCTGAACTCAGGGTTTCATGTTTCCTCTGCAACAGTTGCAAAACCTCAAACAACAAAATCAGAGCACAAAAGGAGACATAAAATCCTGAACTCCAGTATTGACAAGTAAGTGAAAGAAATGTTTTCAGATTCTGGATCTGGTTCTCCTCTTACAAAAGTGTAGCTCCATTGGCTACAGTGGGACTTCTCATGGAGTAAGGTAATGTTCAAAATAAGGAAGGGGTGGCAGAATCAGGCCCTTTGAAAGCATACAAAGGACCCCATTCTCCTCTCAGTTACATCAGTGTGTAAGTCAGAAATAACTCAATGGAAATCCATGAATTTCAAATGATGTAAAACTTGTTTATTGTGCTCAAAGTTGTTGTTTTCTTAGACCCAAGTGAGCCATGTTCTCCACATTTAACCATGCAACTTCATGCCCCGACACCTTGCTTATGTAACACTGGCAGACTCTGGTCATTGTCGGGCAGGATCGAACCTGGGATATTTGGAGTTTAGTGCATGAGCTAAAAGCCAACTGGCTGTTAGCTAAGCTGTAGAGCAGACTCATTTAACTCTCTCTCTCTAAATGGTCTCGGTGCCACTAAATGGTACAGAACACCAAACCCAGGAGGTGTGTGGGTTACACTTACATCTGTGCAGACCTCTTCAATCAGGTTTCACAGTTATAAGTGGCAAGACGAGGATCTTTCAGGAGCTGAAGGAGAAGGAGGAGGAGATTTTGTTTAAAATTTTATCCAGGTTAGCAGAGGCATGATACAACACACTCTTTGCAATCAGCAGAGAACACCGAGACGTCTCTCTGTACTGTACTCTCTGATACTGTACGGTATCAAATATGTGTGGAGTACATCCTGGAGCACTGCTCAGTCCTGATATCATGAGTGCTCCCGCCCTGTAATTAGATGTCCATGTTGCAAAGCTGGATTATTTCCTGGTTATTGTAGTGTAGAAAATTTTGGAAAGTAGGCGATGGGCCATATTGCGCTTCCAATACCCACATGCAGCTGACACAAGGGACCATATCTTCAGCTGCTGTAAATCCGTGTAGCTCCATTGACGTCAACAGAACACCCATGTACACTGACTGAGGATCTGGCCCAAAGAATCTGATGGAGATATTCAGGTCTCCAACTCTTGATCCAAACAGGATATTCTGTGTAAGTGGGACTGTCAGATGTAAATTGCTGAAAAGAAAAATCTTCACCGGTTCACACGACTCCTTTTTTGAAAGCAAACTGTCCACCTCTATTAACTGAAATGTGAACTGAATGCTTATGAAAGATAGGCAAATGTATTTGTACACAGCATAGCACCTCACTCTATTTGTCATGCTTCTCCCCCCCCCCCCCCCCCCGGTAAATAGAGAAATACAGGCATTTAAGCCTGGGATTTTTTCAGAGCATTACACTCTTTTTACAATTAAAAAACTGCAGCCCACTTTTAAACCAGTAGTCAAATATGACTGGTGAAGGTTTTTCCTCTCAACAGTGGACCTGATAGGGCTGATTATATAAACACCTGTGTGTCTGAATAGGAAAGAGCTAAGTTTGAGACCTGAATGTTTATTAGACTCTTAGGGTAAAATTCAGACCCAACTGAAGTCAGTGGGAGTTTTACCATTGACTTTAGTGGGGGCCAGGATTTCACTTTTTGTGTCAGCTGCATGTGAGTATTGAGGGCATAATATGGCCAGTAGCCTACATTCAACAAAGCTCTACACTAGAATAATTAGGAACCAATCTGGCTTTGCAACATGGACGTCTAATTGCAGGGCAGGAACAATTGTGATATCAGGACTGAAAAGCACTCCAGTATGCATATTTCACTCCAGTATGTGCACTCCACATATCTGATATTGTTTAAAAAAATACAGAAGTCTCATGAGCGTGCCTCAGTGTTCTCTGTTGCCTGATGGGGGGGTGTTGGATCAGAATGATGTACGCATTGTGATGGCTTCTATTGCAGGGATATCTATAACAGATGATGAACAAACTCCCCAAAGGCTGAAAATGCGTCAGTATTAAGTCTCTGCTAAACTGACTACTGTTAAAAACAGAATCTTTCTCTCCAATGTTATTTATGGATGGGCTTATGGAAGAAGGAAAATGTAAGTGCCTCAAATTCTTTTGATTGAAATAACGATGGCCCACGCTCCTATTTATTTATACATGTATACTGGATTTGGTCTCTTTGTTATAACTTATTCAGTGCTCTTTGGAGTCAGCGGTAATCTTTCCATCACTTTCACTGGGCATTGGATCAGGTCTTTAAAGCACAGCTGTTCAAGTGTTAGGAAGATTTTCTGTACTCATTACAAGTACTTAACACTCTTATAGTGCTCTAGTTTTATAAAGCATTGTCCAAACATTAACTAAATAATATTTGTTATCGACAGAGAGATTATGCCTTTTGCCTTTGGCGGAGCCAGGGTGGGCACAAGCCAAACCTATTCAACCAAAACACAAAAGCCACTAAAATAAAATAAAATAAAATTTTATATGATTAAAAAAATTCCTCAGTTTTATATCCTTGTTGGTGCCATTTTCTATTGCATTTTCAGAGGTTACACAAAGCCACAGCCTACCATCCATTTTTTAGTGGAAGTGCCCAGAGAAACTAGTGGAGAGTTCTTGTTAAAAACCGATGGTCCAGTATAGCCCCTAGAAAGGGATTGTATTCATAATAACACAAAGTTAGAATTCAAGAAAGAAAAATTGGGAGAAATTAGAAATCTAGGGCCAAATTCTGCATACAGTTACAATGATGTAAAATCACAGCAGTTCCATGGACTTCAGGGGAATTACTTCCGAGTTACACTTGTAACTTCTGTCACAACTTCTGTAACTCTTCCCTTGCAGAAGAGTTGGAAGAACTTTGGCCAACTAGGGCCTCATAAGTTGACTTCAGGTATGTTTAATGTGTGTTTTAAATCTGTTTATTGTTTTTTAATATGCATTCTCTGTAATGCTTAGGAATAAATGTGCTTGCTTAGAAAGAGCTGTGGGGGAATACGTAACTTCTGGCAATACACTGTTCATAGCCTTCAGTGGGAAAGCAAAGTACAGGTGCTGGCCAATAGGCAGACTGGCTTGTTGGGGACATCACAGTGTGTGGCAGGGGGCTGTGCAGATTTAAGACCACCTGGTCAGTAGGGAGTGGGACAAGGGTCCCTGCCCAGAGACAGGTGATGGCTGAAGACCTGACTGTGAGCTCCTGGAGCAGACCATGGAGATGGGGAATATAAGTGCAGTTATCCTGAAACTGTGACACTGCCAACCTTAATAGTACCTGAATTTAGTTAAATTGAAATCAGTGGGACTATTGAGGAGTAAGATATTACACATTGTGAGTAAAAAATGACAGAAAGTGATGCGAAATATTGAATTCATTACTTAAATCTGTCTTTAACAAGAAATAACAAAGGTGCGGCCCTTAGTGTGGATTTCACCATATATTGCTATGAACAAGTCTGCATTAACAGGTAGATAGGAAAAAGTCCATCTCTAACTAGTATGATTTTATAAGTTGGCCCAGGACAGTGTGATAGCTGATGCAAATGAGCTGGCAGCTATGGTCTGAGTGAAATGAACACAGAGCTGCGAGACTAGGCTCTCTTCCGAGCTTTGCAACTGACTTTGTGGCCTTGGCCAAGTCACTTAGAGCCAACATTTTCAAACCTAGGTGCCCAAAGTTAAGCTCCTGAATCTGTATTTAGGCATATAAATAGAAGAGGCCTGACTTCCATAAGAACACAGCTCTATATTTCTCATTGAAATCACTAGTAGCTGCAGGTGCTCACCATTTCTGGGATCAAAGCCATTTCTCTATAAATGACTAAATATAGATTTAGGAGCCTACTGCTAGGCGCCCAGGTTTGAGAATGTTAGCTTAGCCTCTCATGCCTTAGTTTTCCCATCTGTAAAGTTAGACTAATGATACATACCCACCTTTGTGCTTTAAGACCTACAAATTAAAAGAGCTATATAGATGCTAAGTGTGTGACGCCTGTGGCCAAGGTATAAATAATAATCTGTATTATATAATATAACTATGTTGACCCATCTCTTCCAATCTAAGCCATATTGGTTTGGCAACTGGCTCCGCCCTGCTGCAGGCTCTTGGGACTGGTGTTCCAGGGATCCTTCTAGAACTAGATCTTCAGGGATTGTGACTTCCTGAGCCAGACATCTGATCTCCCGTCTCCTTTTATAAATCAGATATGCCCAAATGAGTTAAAATGTCACCTGAAGAGAGAATGTGCTTGTAGCAAATGCATGGGGGCAGGACCATCACAAAGCGATGGGAGGATAGGTCTGGCAGCAGTCCTACCAGTAAAACTAGGAGGCCAGGCAGGATACAATGAGAGAAATAGGAAACAATTTGTGCGGGTTGGCAAGTCTTTCTGTCACAATAAATATCTAAAGCAGGCTGGAGCCCCTCCCCTTAGCCTTTCTTTCCCTGGGCCAAGTGACACAGGAATCCAAGTTGCAAGCTTTGCCCTGGGTGATGTAGTGGAAACTGACCCAGTCTGACATTATCTGGCAGCCTTGTAAAGATCATAAGGTAATAGTAACCACAAAGGGGAACCCATCACCCTTAATAATATAAGGAGAGCGACTCTGTTCCAGGTGTGATGGAGTTTCTCCTGCATACTTTTCCTTCAAATCGAAGATATAATTGAGCCATCAAATCTGATCCTCTTGCAGAAGAAGTAGATAACTCAGCCCAATATGGCTCCTTAAGATAATTAGGAAATAAACTCTATTCCCTGCCTGATGGTGTAAAGTTCGGCTACTTGTCAAAGCAAATAGAATCAGAGACAGAGAGCATGCTCCCATCAATCAGCCTGGCCAGAGCAGTTGGAGAATGAGCTGATTCATTTTCCATGAGAAGGATGCCAGTGGAGCCTGATTATTATGGAGAGCTTTTCTCTCTCAGCTGAAAATTCAGAGGAAGGACAGCAGTGGTCACACTGTCTGCTCTTTCTCAGAATGAATCCCTCCTTAAGGTGCAGGCGGCTTTGTTGGCCCACAGAGGTGTAATTTATTGCTCCTTGTGCCGCCGCTAGTGAAACTTACCTTAGACATTTTTCAGGAATCATTTCTAAAAAGTTCCAGCCCAGGACACTGAACAAAGTCTTGTTTGCCCTGTTGTGTTGCCTCCTTATGATTTTAAGAAAGCATTATTGTTTTAAAGGGAAATCTCCAGCCCTGCCGCCCTCTCCTCTGGAAGCAAACTTGACTGTAGTGAAAGGGTCTTATCACAAGCCAAGGGAGGACATTGTCATAGGTGTTGTTTGTTAAAATATTGGCAGCCTGTCATTGTGCCTTTTGTAGTATTTTTTTATTATTTATTTTATACTTGTTATACTATTAGTGAAGACAGCAATGCTTTCCAGACAGAATAGGAAGTGAATCTAATAGGCGTAAAAAGAGTCAGGTGTAGATAGTTTAGCAGTTACGAAAGCTTTTGTTTTAGGATACAAGACCAGAAAGTGCTGCTGCTGTCACTGATCTCCAGCCGTCATTAGCATTCTGAAATTTTGTTAGGTTATGGATTGTCTAGACATGCTTGCAATGTGAGACCCAGTCTCTGGGTTGGGAGCTTGTTCTCTTTAGGCCCAATCCTGCCAGGTATTGAGTATCGTGAACTTTCACTGAAGTCAGTGGGAACTTAGGACACTAAGCACCTTGCAGGATCAGGCCTTTTGTTGCCAGTGGGGTGATCTCTTTAACACTTTGCTGAACAGGAACCGTATTCCTTTGGCAGATTGAGTGTTGTAACTGATAGTCTCTAAAAAAGACAGTCATCGTATATTGTGGTGACATAAACTAAAGCATTGAGATTTATTTGTCCAGTGGATTTATTCTTTGAATACATTTGACTACCGTTACCACAGTGAACCTTGTGGTACTATCTAGTTTGTGCTTTAAAGTGTTTGCCATTATCTGGTACTCATTTAAAGGACTGCAAAAGGACCATGAGGGCGGAGGGAGAGAGGGCGGAGAGGCTGGTCACAAATCAGTGAATGATACTGTTTTTTGAGTGGTAATAGTCCGGCAGAAAGAATTGAATAATGTGTAAAGTGACACCTCTTTCTGAATCATTCTCCTTAAGATCAGCTGTACCATGTCACACAGTTCTGTGTTAGGAGCTCTTCTCTGCAGGGTCCAAACATGGCTCACTGAGTCTCTTTTGCATCAGTGTTATCTAGGTTCTTAATGTGAAAAAAATAATAAATACAGGGGGTTAGAATACTGGTCTTGTAAACTGGGGTTGTGAGTTCAAACCTCACTGGTTTTGATTTAATCATTGAAAAAAAACTATCAAGGGAAGTGGTGGAATCTGTTGAAGTCTTCAGATCAAGACTGGTACCTTTCAGGAAGATATCCTTAATCAAACACTAGTTACTGGGCTCAATACAAGAATATCTGGATGAAATTCTAAGTCCTGTGTTATATAGGAGCTCATACTAGATGATCTAATGGTCTCTTCTGGTTTAAAAATCTAGGAATAATAATAATTAGCCCTGCCTTGTGATTTTTGCTTCACATCAAAATGCAGCCTGTATCCTGCATCCAAGATGTCTAACCTCAGAAATCACATAATTTTATTAAATTTAATTTGATCCAAACAGAGGTGCTAAGTAAAAATATGCATTTTATGAATTATTATTACTTATATCACATTAACATCCACAGTATGTGAGGCACAGTACAGGTATATTAGAACAGGGGTCGGCAACGTTCGGCACGCGGCTCGCCAGGGTAAGCACCCTGGAGGGCCGGGCCAGCTTTATTTACCTGCTGACACGGCAGGTTCGGCTGATCGTGGCCCCCACTGGCTGCGGTTCGCCGTCCCGGGCCAATGGGGGCGGCGAGAAGCCGCGGCCAGCACATCGCTCGCCCGCGCTGCTTCCCGCCGCCCCCATTGGCCCGGGACGGCGAACCGCAGCGAGTGGAGGCCGCGATCGGCCGAACCTGCCGTGTCAGCAGGTAAATAAAACTGGCCCGGCCCACCAGGGTGCTTACCCTGGTGAGCTGCCTGCCGAACGTTGCCCACCCCTGTATTAGAAGAAACAGTCTTTGGATTGTAAGATCTTTGGGGCAAAAAGACAGACAAAGAGATTGTGTCAGGAAAAGGGTGCAACATACAAGTAAAGTGGTGAAGGAGATGACTGGCATATGTCTTGATCATTTCATGTCTTTTCATACAGGGGATGGATCACATGATGATTCCTGTTCTGTTCATTCCCTCTGGGGCACCTGGCATTGGCCACTGTCGGAAGACAGGATACTGGGCTAGATGGACCTTTGGTCTGACCCAGTATGGCCGTTCTTATGTAATAATACATGTTGTTTATGCATACTCTCCCCAACCATCTCTTTACCTAATCTTGATTAGCTAATAATGCGTAGACACCACAATAGAAGTAAATCTTATGTTGGGATTCAAATGAGAGGTTGAATAATGATACCTACCTTGTAATCCATGCTTAATGTGTTTTTACTCTCCTTCAAGTATCAGCAGTCTTGGGGTTGTATATTATATGACTGTAAAATATATCTTTATACATCTTATTATGTTAATTTAATGTCTCAGAATATGATCCCTGGTTTCTGTACATTGCTTTCTTCCTTTACTGTAAAGATAACAGATTGCTATGTCACTGGTGATTGAGGTATTGAGACAGAGTGGTTTGCCAATTGCCAGGTGGATTACATTATCAAGCTGATTTAGTTTGCTTTACATTTTATGAGACCATGTGCTATAAGAATTTTTCTGTGTCATTTTTGGTTGTCATCACTAGTTCCTTTGGTTTTCATATGTAGTCCCATTTGGTATTTTCCATCAGTTTTCTTTTGGAAGAATTCACCGGAAGAATCTTCTTCTTAGTGTATGCACAGTGTGCCTCAGGCAGCACATGACCAGGATTCATCACTGAATTTGGTCCACTGGTTGGATTATTAGCTTTCCTGGCTCAGGCCAGTTACTGACTGGGAGTGTGATGCGAACACTTATTCATGTCCCCCTCCAGAAGAATAAAAACAAGAAAAGACAGGATACTGTGATTTATGTTAGAAATGGGCCTGAAGTGAACAGTGGCTTGAATTTGTCCCCTGCTTATCACCACATATAGACACACAGAGGTCCCCAGACTGTAACTGGATCCCTCTGAGTGGACCTTTACACTTATGTAGAGCATCTGTGACTTCCATAGAACTCTATATTGATGTAAAGGTTCACCCACATGGATCCAGTTGCAGGATCTAGATATATATCCAAACTTTACAGCTTGGGCATCTCTCTACCACGAGCCTGAATTACAAATCCAAATACACCCACATTTTGGGAAAGTTTAAATTGTGATCCAAATCCAGGTGCAAACTCCATGGCTCCGATCCACATTGAGTGTTTAAGAAGGTAGTCATGTTTATTTCAGGAAAATGGATGGTAATTAGGGTTATTTACTGGATTTTTGGTTTTCTAAAATGTACACCCAGCACAATCCCTGTGTGCATTTATAAAATATAATAAACACCACAAAGTTGTTTTAGGATCATGAGTACAATCCCTTCCCAAAAGGATCAGGTAGGTAATACAGTTAATATAATGGCCTTTCCAGTCTCATTTATTCTGTTAAACAAGCAGATTTATTTTGGGAGAATTGAAGAGGGGTAAGCTAAAATGACCTTTGACTGAAAAAAAATTGTAGATAGAAATGGAGGGCATTATATGCTATAGTGTTTGACATGCAGGTTGAGAACAGAGCTAGCAGTGCTTTCTTTTTCTCAGAAGACATAGAATTCATATGACAAAAGAAAGCTTAGAGGAAGAGCCTTTCTGGTCTTAAGGGCAAGTGAACATTGTTCTTGGAGGTCAGGTCTAGCTAGGGTGATGTTGAAGTTGTTGGTGAATGACAAAGTAACCGAACAGCAGAGCTACTTCCTTAGTTCAGACAGGAACAGTCAATGGAAGATCTCTTACTGCAGCACCCATGCTGAAAATAAAATAAGAAATTTACCTTCATCTCTGATCTATGTGCAGTTCACAGCTGTTTATTGAATTAAATAGTTGTTTCGCTGAGGCAGTGACACAGTGTGGTTTCAATAACACTCACTAAGCCACTTTGTTGTTGTTTATTCAGGTTTGTAGCCAGAATACTAAGCTCCATAATCTGTTTCATTTACAGCAGTTAGTGAAAAGTTAGTAGCATTTGGTACTGCTAATGAAGGTCATAGAACGATCTGACTGCATGCCAGTTAATCATGTGTTTTCTTGCAGGACAAAAGCATGAAGAATGTTGCTGATGAGTATAAACATCTACGTCTCAAGAGGATTATTGATTTTAGATATGTTTTCTGTATCAGGCTACTGCTATTATTAGGTTTGGTGGAAAAGGGGTTTGTTATGGGGAGGCAGACATGCTTTTTGTTTTAGGACTGTTGGAAAAGGGCAGTTCTTATCTCCTAAGGTCTAAGTTGAAGGGTAACATTTTTGTAGCTAGGTGCCTGTCCACAGGCAATGCTCCTTCTTGTTGTTTTGAGCATCAGGGCCTGTGGGCATGGGCAGCGTGTGGCGACCCCTCTGGTCCCCCCACCTGGGAGCTGCTGTTAGAGTGATGTGCAGGTTGCTTTCAGGAGCTGCCCAAGGTAAACGCCGCCTGGCCAGAGCCTGACCCCTCCCTGTATCCCAAGCCCCAGCCTAGAGCTGGCACCCAAACTCCCTCCCAGCGCCCTCACCCCCTCCCACATCCCAACTCTCTGCCCCAGCCCAGAGCCCACTCCCTGCACCCAAACCCCCTCCTGCACCCAAACTTCCTCCCAGAGCCTGCACCCCCTCCCACACTCCAACCCCCTGCCCCAGCCCAGAGCCTGCACCTGGCACCCAAATTCTTCTGAAACCTGCACCCCTCACCCACTCCCACACCCCAACCTCTGTCCCAGCCCCCAGAGCCCTCACCTAAACTCCCACCCAGAATCCCCACCCCCTCCCACACCCACACCCCAACCTCCTGCCCCAGCCCAAAGCCTGCACCTAAATTCCCTCCCAGAGCCTGCACCCTGAACCCCCCCCCCCATATCCCAACCTCCTGCCCCAGCCCAGAGCTGGCAACTAAACTCCCTGCCAGAGCCCACACCCTGAGCCCCCTCCTCCACCCAAACTCCCTCCCAGACTCCAACCCCCCACCCCAGCCTGAGCAATGGAGGGGGGGGGGAGATGGTGAGTGGGGGACATGGCCTTTGAAAAGGGGTGAGGTAGGGGTGTGGCCTTGAGGGCTGGGAGCAGGGCAAGAGTGCGTTTGTGCCATTAGACAGTTGGCAACCTTAAGAGGGGCAGGGCCCCAGAGCATTTCTGGGGCAGGGCCAGCCCTTGTGCTGTGTCAGGGTCAGGTGCAGCCTCACTGCTGAGTCCGTGTCCTGGGGCAGGGAAAGGGCTGGAGGGTGATCTCCCACCTCTGTGCAGCCAGAGGCCTGCGCTCCCTACTGCCATGCTTGAGCCTCCACATATTTGACAAATAAAATGGGCAGAATTTTAAAATATTGTGCATAGATTTTTTTTATTTTTTGGCACAGAAATTCCCTCAGGAGTAAATATAGATGTATCTAGCAGTTGTATTTAAAGTAATACTGCATTTGAATATGTTTTGAGAAAGTTGTTGAAGACGACAAGACTATGAAACAGATTCCTGTTAGCAGTTACAACTGTTTTTATTGGTTTTGCTGTAATGAAACAAAGGAATACAAATGTTAAAGTAGTAGCTATACATACATTGATGTCTGCTTTAAATATTCTAAAAGATAATGGCTGACATTATGTGAGTCTTTAGCCAATTGTTTGTTATGTCTTAGCAAAACCTATTCAGTACAGTCTTGTTCCATATATAACCTAGGGGTTATAGTGGACCACAAGCTAAATATGAGTCAACAGTGTGATGCTGTTGCAAAAAAAGCAAACATGATTCTGGGATGCATTAACAGGTGTGTTGTGAGCAAGACACGAGAAGTCATTCTTCCGCTCTACTCTGCTCTGGTTAGGCCTCAGCTGGAGTATTGTGTCCAGTTCTGCGCGCCGCATTTTAAAAAAGATGTCGAGAAATTGGAAAGGGTCCAAAGAAGAGCAACAAGAATGATTAAAGGTCTTGAGAACATGACCTATGAAGGAAGGCTGAAAGAACTGGGTTTGTTTAGTTTGGAAAAGAGAAGACTGAGAGGGGACATGATAGCAGTTTTCAGGTATCTAAAAGGGTGTCATAAGGAGGAGGGAGAGAACTTGTTCACCTTAGCCTCTAAGGATAGAACCAGAAACAATGGGTTTAAACTGCAGCAAGGGAGGTCTAGGTTGGACATTAGGAAAAAGTTCCTAACTGTCAGGGTGGTTAAACACTGGAATAAATTGCCTAGGGAGGTTGTGGAATCTCCATCTCTGGAGATATTTAAGAGTAGGTTAGATAAATGTCTATCAGGGATGGTCTAGACAGTATTTGGTCCTGCCATGCGGGCAGGGGACTGGACTCGATGACCTCTCGAGGTCCCTTCCAGTCCTATAATCTATGAATCTATGAATCTATGAATCTATATGCTCCAAGGTGGATGGTTCTATTACACAATTACCAATCAAAAGAAATGAGATTCTTGATGGGGAAAGTTCAAAATGTAACCTATCCATGATTAAATTGAATTCTCTGGCTATTTTTAGCACTAGCAAGATTTTCTTTAGTACATATTTTTCTAGATTGGCCATTTATGAATATTATGGCAAGCAAGATTCACAGTTGGTGTAAATTTACAAAACTCCACTGAATTTAATGAAGCTATGCCTATTCACACCAGCTGGCTATCTGGCATCTATTCCTAAGCATCACCCTGTTCCTTCTACAGTCCCATCCTGTCCTGTTTGGGCCACATGTTGCTACCTTTACTATCGCGGAGCAGTGTCTTACTGCAGTAGTTTTACTGACTCCACAGGGGCTGTTTGCAGGGTAAAGTACTTGTGTAAAAGTAGCAAAATCTGGCCTTTGTGATGAATTTAGTCTCAACTAGCCTGAGAAGCATGTGACTTAAATCTACACTTAAACTTAGATATTTACAGTATGAAGGAGAGCTCTTTATCTCATTGACTACCTTTGTTTCCATGTTGTGCTAATAAGACAAGTGAAAGTAAATGAAACATGTTTTCCCTTGAAAATAGCAATATTTAGCACTTTTACAGTACTATTCAGTTTCAAAATACTTTTATAATATCAAATAAAATAAAGCACCTACAAGGCAAAAAGGACAAATATTAATTTTTATTGTGCAGACAACTGATAGCTAAAGTTGCATTAACAGAAGTGGTTCCTTTGCAAAAATTAACACATATTTACTATAGTTAAATGAAATCTTTGATTAGTTAGCCAAGCATGAACACTGACTTATTTTATTCAAAGGATTTATTTTGCTATTTATCATCACAATATCTAGGTTATTTAATACATTTAGTAAAAAGATTACAAAAATTTTAAAATACTTAAGGTAAAAGCCACACATTAAAATGCATTTGCTTCACAATGCACAAGAAACAGATTCATTTCAGTAAATACATTACAATCAATGGCAATAGCATATGGCAGGATATGAGCATTGTATCTTAACCAGAGATTCACTTTTTAAAATATTTTGTGAATTGTTATTGGCCTTTTGTTTAAATATATTGGTTTTGAGAAAATATTTTCACTTTGACTAATTCTTAATTACCTGGAATTAGGTTCTCACTTGTCTGCCCTTCAATGGCTGGGGAAGCCGATGATTGGTCAATATGAGGCTGCGGAATTGGGCCAGCTAAATGAGGGGAAAAGGGACATAGCATCCAACTTAAATACCATATATTAAAAAGCAGAAGCAATCTTTCTTAGGCTGGTTCTATAGTTAGTATTTTTTGTTCATGCTCTTAATCCAAAATCTCATCATTTAAACAACCCTCGACAAATGGAAATAAAGAGTCCACTGCAATCAGTGGAATTGTGACAGCATTAAATCTGAGTAACACAGTGATGAATCCGGAGCTATACTTTTAGATGACTATTTGAATGATCTGACCACTTATTGCATTTTATCACCTTTGTCACTGGCAAGTACAAAAATCTATCAAATATTCAGTGATGACATTGATGCATCTGTGTAATAAATCAGTTTGATAAAGAAAACAACTTTCTGTGAGTTCCCCTACTGCCCCCCCCCCCAATGTGGCAAACATCTTTTAAAGTTTTACTTTTAAAATGTTGGTAATTATTAGTTAAAACTCAGAAGAGTGCCTTTAAGATAAACTTCCTTGTTTAATTCAAGTTTGGTTTACAAAACTGCTTTTTAGCCAAAATTGTTTGTACCAAGCTTCTATCAAGTGTACATTAAAATGGCCTAGGTGTCAAGATCCCTTACCATTTATTAAGGGATTATTAATAAGTGATCTCAGTGTTTTTCATCTCAAAAGATCTTTACAAAAATCATATGTGAAACTTACACAGAAAGGACTTCATTCATACTGACATACAGCCACCTCTAGAATGATAGGTGACAACAGTTTAATGGCATAAAAATGTAAGAAAGTGAAAAATACCTTAAGGTTTTTTCTTATCTTATATGTTGAAAATGAGAAAAATAAATAAATAAATCATAGTGCACAATATTATACAATTCTCCAGTTTCTCTGTGAAGAAAAGTCTTGGTTTTTTTTTTTTTTGTGGTACTATACCTGCTCTGAACTGATAGTAATTGGTTCCTTATAGATAATCCAGGTGACACTCTCAAAAAGGGGAGGATGAGTCAGAGAACCAGGATAGGTCCAGTAATCCAAGGATCCAGGAAGTAAAGTTGATGGGTCAAAATTAGTAAATGGAGCTTTTTTACCCTGTGGAAAATGTGTTTCATTTAATGAGACTGATAGTGAGAGTATACATCAGTCAGATATTGTTTATATAAAAGATGAGAATAAGAATGGAGATTTTATGCACTGGAATGAAGTAGGGTTTGTTTTAAAAATACAGGTGTTTTCCTATGGGCTCAAACCTGCAAGGTGCTGAACACTGATCCTGATCCAGCACTTAAGCACATATTTAATGTTTTATTCTTGTTGAATTTAACAGGACTACTCATATGCTTACATGCTTTGCTTAGGACCTGACTGCTGAATTCCTCCCAGGATAAACCCATAACCCTTTGTAAATACTGTGTGGGAAATGCATCCTATATCTTAAATACATCATATGAGATTCATAACCTGTTTTACTTGAACATTTGGACAGCATGTATATATGTGGTAGGGTGTAGAAATGAGGCAAAACTAAGTCCAGTCAGTAGTTGGATATATGGTGAAAAGTGCTAAAGATAAACTGTGGATGGATGGATAGATACTTAAAATAACTTAAATTAATGGGAATTGAGAGCTCTTATCATTTTACAGGAGGCCCTTGGCAGCTTAAGTGCTGAGCATTAAGACTATAAATTATTCATTTGTACTTTTATAAAGGTCATGTGTATATCTACTTCTAGACTCAGAAAGGCAATTTAAGCTGGACGTTCAATATTGCCCCTACATGAGCAGCTTGAACCCTGGATTTCTATAACAAGTATACAGATGGAACTGCTATGCAATGCAATCTCATCACATTTCAAACTGGCATAAGGTAAGGAGCACAACTGAGAATTTCAAGAGTGAACTCACTAGATTCTAAATCAATTCCCTACTCTAAAGTATTGTGAGCATGCAGTGATGTTTACCTTAGTCTTTATCGAACCTAATGCCTTCACAATGTCCTGCACATGTTCATTAGGGGGACCAACCTGCAAATAGAAACAGTGAGAAAACTGTTGAATCATAAACATAACAATTAATTTATATTAACATTGAACCTTCTACTCCAAGATCTGAATATGGTTTAGAAATATAAATTAGTTTGGCCTCACAACCCCACTATAAAGTAGCTAAGATTTAGAGCTAAGCAAATCATTCATAAAATCAGATTGACACCTTTATTTGTGTGGAGTAAAATACTTTACTCCCCAAGTAGTGCCAATGAAATGAGTGGAGCTACTTGGTAGAATAAGCTACTACTCAACGTGAGTAACGGTGTCAGAATCTAGACTCTAATTAATAGTGTCTCTGACAAGCATAATACAACATTGGCTCAGTTATTTTTTCAGATTAACTGTGTGAATTAGTTCCGTTCAATTTGAGCCACACACTTGAATACAACAATGTCTTCCCATGCTCTGGAAGAGAACATTTTGGAAAACAACAACAACATATACTGCAATAATTTAGGTGTGTCTTGTGTAACTTTACAATAAAAACTATTGTCAGATATTTATAACTAAAGTAAAACAATAGTAATTAATTGGGAGTAGGCCAAACATTTTGACATATAAAACCAGAGACAATCCATTCAAAGATTCAGCAATATAAAGTTGTTTTGTATCCTACAGAGGTATCATGATAAAAAGGAGTTTAATAATGACTTGACCATTTCACTATTTGAGGTTGAAAAAAATAATCAGACTAATGAAATCTAAGACAAGTCAGAGATGTGTATCTAAATACAGATAATGTTGCTTTGTCTAGTCTCCTTTACTGAATGGGTTCTGGTTTGTGGATAGGATAATAAATAAAACAATTTGTAAAAGGGGAAACAAAAAGAGGTAAAAAACGGGTTTCACTATCTTGTGTAACTGACCTTCAGAAAAACAGCAATGATTGACAAACCATCAGGCTTATCTGAAGCCTCAGCAAAACTTGAATATTTGTCTGAATTCCAGTGAACCAGGTGAAGCTAAAAAGCAATTGACAGAGAAACAGTTACTAAAGCCAACAACATTAGAGACAAACCAAAGCTACATTCTTAGGGCTTGATCCTGCAATTGGCAGTGTGCACATGAACTACTGCTCCATCATGGAGCACCACTGACTTCACTTTGCTCATATGCTTTTAACTAAAGGCTTGTGACCTTAAATGGAAGGATGCAGAGCTACAGGCTTTTCCTGTAAAATATAGTGGGTATATAAATATATGTACCCCCCCCCCAAATAGAAAGAGTAGTTTTCTAACCCAGCCTCGAGCTATCTGCTGAGGATGCCATTATTACTATTTTTCTTTAAATTTTATTCTTGGAAATACTACTTTCTGGGATGCAACCCTTAGTCATACAGGAGGTTCTTACTCAGAGGAGTATCCTATTGATTGCAATAGAGTTAGTGGTGTGATTAACAGTTACAAGCCATATGCCTGTGATATGAGCAGGCATATCTAGAGGACAGTACATACTAGAAGTAGATATTTCAGTGGCTTTTCCTTTACATATCAGCTGTAAAAGGGCATGGTACTTTTGTTTAACATGAATGTTTTTGCCTATTGTGTAAGGTGTAATACTCAATAATAAGATACATGATGACAATATATTTAGAAATCTGGAAGTCCTGGAAATCATATGCTGAGGTTCTTAATTCACCTGAAATTTTAGAAATTATTAATATTTAGAAACATTTGGAAGTTCCTCAAGTTAGTAACTATGTAATATTAGCAGTCTAATCTAGTTTTATTGGTATAGAATTTTCCATCAATAGATCACCAAAAGCGGTACCGCTTATTAAAATGGCAATGGAAGATCACTAAAAGCAGGGGCACATTGCAGAAATCATCATGCAATGCACACAATTTTTAAAGACTGTGGTTTAAAGAAGTAAAAACGGGAAAGATTTTCCCAGCTATGTTTTTTAAGCTAAATGGAAGTCTTTCAACTGCAACAGCTTCATTTTTTAAAACTATTTTAAGTGGCTGATGCAAACTGATCTGTAATACATATTTTTTTTTCCAGTGTTGTTCAAACGCAGTCCAAGTTCACTATCTAATTATAGCAGGAAGCCGTTCTAAAGGGAGGCCCCTTTCATATCTTGGCTGCATAAATTAGATAGCTCTAGCACCATCAACAGTGGAAAATTTCCTAATAGGAAGAGCCTATTGGTTGTGAGAGGCACTGCCTAAATTACAGACAAATACGCCAGTCCATCTCATTAGATTCACATGTAATAATGGTCTAAAATCTAAAAGATTAGCCAAAAATAACATTGACTAAATTGTTCTTGGTATGTTGATAATGAAAAGCAAACAAAAGCAGTCAGTTCAGGAGTGGCTTTCATTTCTTGAAAAGTGAGTCTCAGTTAACAACCTTTCCTTCCATTATTTTCTTCCAGCTTTGCCCTCTCATTGCTATTCTCCTTAAGAAGCAACAGAAAGTTACATTCCAGCAACAAGCATTGATACTACAAGGTGCTGAATATCTTCAACTTCCACTGTCTTCAATGGTGGCTAGGGGTGATCAGGCCCTCTGCAAAGCAGCAAGCTTCTGATTCTATAAAGGGTTACGCATGTGAGTAGTTAGCTCCATAAATGCCAATAGGACTACTCACAAGAGTGCACACATGTTTGAAGCACTGGGCCCTCTTTTGGTACTTAAATATGGATTTAGGTGAAGTAAATTCGGGCAACCAAGTTTGAAAATGTTGGCTTCAAGTCCTAACTTTATCCTGCAAAATCCCCTTTGCACAGGCAGAGCAGGTTGTGGCTTGTGCAAACAGATGTAACTATCCAAGCAGTAAACATAGATACAGATGTTGCATGAGGATTTACATGTGCATATTCTTTTTGAGGGGGACATTTATGACTCAAGCTTTGAAAATGGGACCTTTACTTTTGTTTCATTGACTCTACCTCTGAGGCATATTTTGCTCCATCCACAGTGTGTTCAGAGCCATGATCATCAGCCTGGCCCCAGTGAAAGTGAAACTGATGCAGCCTGTAGTTTCCAGTCAGAGGTCCACCGGTCACCACTGCACAGAAATGAAATAACTTGTTAAAATCAAGTTAAGAGACCAGCACAGGCATCATAACATCCCCAAACTTCCCTAACTACATGTAGACAATTATAATATTAGATCTATTAGTCTATTTTAACATGTAATTTTCATTTGTAAATTAAAAAAAATAAGTGTGCATAGAAGCTCTTCGAAATAAAAATCTTGATATGTATGTATTATGGCTTAGTTACAGTAAATCAGCATGCCTGTCAAATTCAGCCCTAAAATTTATGTCAACTCAACATGACCAGAGACTATTAGTTACTTAAACGAGGAAACAAAAGACAGGAAAACATACAGTAGCAGCCGTTTGTTAGATACAAGATTAGGATTCCAAGAGTGACAGATGGAAACTACTTGTTAGATCACTAAGTTCATTCCCTTCCTAGGGCAGGAGAGAATCCACCACTAGAGGACACAATACTAGATCTTAAAATTGCCTTTCTGTGCAAGAAGAAAAACCAGTAATGTGTACAAGATATTCTGAGTCTAGTATATTAGTTTTTCCCATAATATTTTACAGCTAAGCTTAGATGTTCTTGTTAGTGATGTTGTAGGCCACCATCAATGATACATAAATTTCTAACATTGAAAGGTGTATTCAGTCCTACTGGCAGATAGGGTCTGCATTTGCTTAACCATCACACTAAGAATGACTTGTCTGAAGATTCATGCAGGAGATAGTAGTAGTATTTGCAAATCAGAAGCAGCAAACAGTGCCTCACAGTCCCTTTTTAAAGCAAAGCTAAATCCGTAACTCATATCTGAGTAGAGAATTGTTGGTAGGAAACCCACCAGAAAACAGTTATGATTGTGGATATTTTACTACCTGGAAATGTCCAGTAAATATGGCCAATTTTAAATTTGCTTGTAACAATGGATCACTTGCCAACAAATCCTCATTTTAAAATGACATATTTCAGATCTTGCATGGAGTGTAAAGTTATATCATCACATGGTATAGCATGCTAAATCAGTGAGTACATTTGAATTGGTATTTATGCTGCTGAAAGTCCATTTGCCTTTGTTTCTAGTCAAGGGTCAGAAAAAAAAATGTTTAAAATCAAACAAACAAACAAACAAACAAAAAAAAACTCGGCTCACTAACCTGATCGGTTATCCTTGTCCTCAAAGTTCACGTGGAAGGAGTGTCCAACGTTGACAATCTCTTTGCAGGTGCTCAAATTCCAGGAGATCTGGAGATGCCCCAGAGCTGGATCTTTTTTGACATCCTTGGTTTTAATGTCAATAGGGGACTGATAGTTTCCATTGGCAATAGGGTATAATTTGTGCCACTGGTCGGGTCCTAGACAGACAAATTTATGTCTCATTTAATTCTTAATTGCTACTTTAGGTTTTATATTTTAATATTGAATTGTGGTGTTTTCTTGTATAGCTATAAAAATAATAGATTAGACCTCTTTAAAATAGCAAGAAATAGATCATTCTATATGGTTTGATCACTGATTTGTGTCACCTTTTATCAAAAAAAAAAATAGATCTCATCTTGGTCAGTTCAATTAGTTTGCTATTAAGGCAAGTTATTCTTACCATTGTTGCCTTGATAACGCCAGTTCAGACTTGCCATGTTCTTCTAACTGCAGGATCTTGTCTTCAAAAATAAATTGGTGGTGCCTGTAGTAGCTAATTCTGGGATGAGGTCTGCGCTTTACTTCACCACAGAATTTCTGCCTTACACTCGGGAGTTTATATACATCATCAAGTAAGGGATTTCGTAATACTTTATAATCAGATTTTAGTGAGTCACCTGATCTCATGACATGAGAAATGGTTAAAAAAAAGAGAGAGAGAGGGGGTTGGAAGATAAAGAGGTTTTCAGTTTATTTACCCTTACTGTTTTGATTCAGTGAATATGTTAAGTTTATGTACTGTAAGACTCAGATAAGATTTTAAAAGCCAGACCCTTTTATTTGTAAAAATGTTGGCAAAAGGAGTCTGCCACATTAAACCTCCTCAGCCAAACTCTGCCTTTGAATTCAATGGGAGCAGCAGGGTACTCTTCACTTTTGAAAATCCAGGCCACTTTTCAGGTGCCTAAATATGGATTAGGAACCCAACTTCAGGCATTCATTTTTAAGATGTTGGTCTTGGTACTTTGGGGGGGATGTAAAATAAATACAAGCAGTTCTAATATTTTGATGTGTTAATTATAGTGTGTGGCAGAGCTCTGACCTTGTCCCCGGAGGTCCTGCGCTTCTAGGCAGTATATGCTAGCCTCAGTGGCTCTCTGTGACCCTCCATGTAGCCCTTCTCTCTTTAGGACCAGGGTTACAGTCTACTGAGCCCTTTTCATCATAAGCCAGCAAGGAGGTTGGTGAGAGAATTCCCACAGTCTCTGTTGTCCCTAGGGCTTGTTTTAGAACAGTTTAGCCTCCTGTCCTGACAGGGGCCTGACTTCCCCTCCCAGGAAGCGTTCCGGTAGTGGTGGGTTGGGGGGAACCCAGGCCCACCCTCTACTCCAGGTTCCAGCCCAGGGACCCTAATGGTAGCAGCTGTTGGCAGCCAACCTTTCACTGCCAGAGTTGCTACATTTCCCTGGGCCACTTCCCCACAGCTCTCCTGCTTCTCCCTTATCTTAGGGCTCCCTTATCAATAACTTGATGGTGTCTTCATTAACCAGTCCTTCAGCTGCACTTGCTCTCCTCTGCCTGACTGGAGTGAGCCCTTTTTATAGTATCAGCGGGCCTTAATTAGAGTCAGGTGGTCACATTAGCTTAATGGCCTCACCTGACTCTTTGCAGGTTAATTGGAGTCAGGTGTTCTCATTAACCTGGAGCAGCCCCTGCTCTGGTCAGTCAGGGAACAGAAAACTGTTAATCCAGTGGCCGGTATATCTGCCTTCTGCTATTCTGCTGTACCCAACTGGCCTGGGTCTATCACAAATGTTAAATACTGGCTTAATATTATTCACAACAATAGTCTTCTTAATAATTATTCAGGTCCAGACCATCCCTGATGGATCCAAAAGTGTCCGGGATGGTGCCAGACTCCAGCAGATCTGGGGGTATCTGCTAGTTTTGGGGATAGGGTCTGTAGTATTTTCCAGGGAGGGAAGATCCTCATTGAGGTATCCTTCCCTAGACCCACTTTTGCATGGATTTTCTGAAAGAAAATCTGTGCCATAAATGTTTGTTAATAACAACAGAGATATTTCTCTAAAGCTTTAATCTAGTCATTATAGTCCCAATTCAGCATCATATCCCTATTCAGGACAGCACTTAATCAAATGTTGGCTTGAATCAGGATGGATTTTAAGTGCTTTCCTGAATAGGGGCCTATAGTGTCAACCCACCATTTATCAAGTGGTTTCAGATCCAATAAGAGTGATGCTCTTTTTTCAATAATAAAATATTTTGGCCTGATCCTGCTTTCCTTACTTAGGCTAAAGCAGTTGGATTTTGCTTGAATAAAATTTGCAGAATCTGGCTCTTAAATGCCTAGCAGTAGAATTCCATGTATAAAAACTTGAATTTCATAATACAATATAATTAAATAGTTGTGCAGTTTTTTGCCAGCTTTTGTTAAGGATAGAAAATCAAGGTAACTATTTCTACATAAAAAAAGGTTCAACATAACATATTTAAGCATTGCCCCGTCATCCTGAGTTGCAGAAATATGAACCTGTTTACATTTTTCTGTTACTGCTGCAAACCGTTCTTGGTAGTAAACTGCTGATATCAGAATCATGCAGATGTCCACAGCTGAGGTCAGGCACATAAGATATACTGCTGTGTTATTTTCATTTCATAGCCTGCAGAACTTGTCACATTGATTCCAAGATTGACTATGTTGTATATTCTAATGTGAAAATCAATATACTTCTCTGAGAATAATGGAAGAAATGAAAAAATTCACTTGCACGATAGCCATAGCATATGATCTTGAAAATTGTATACCACAGTCAGTCAGAATCAGGGTGTAATGACTTCCATTTCACACTCACTCTTCCTCTGTTGCATATCACCTGTATGCCAATGAGAATAGACCTCAGGAGGTCTAGTCCAACCCCCTGCTCAAAGTAGGACCAACTCCAACTAAATCATCCCAGCCAGGGCTTTGTCAAGCTGGGCCTTAAAATCTATAAAAATGGAGATTCCACCACCTCCCTAGGCAGGGCTGTCCCGAGGGTGATGCAGGGCCTGGGGTGGCTGGCCAATCGCACTGGCCCATGGGGCCCCCCAAAGCGTGGGGCCCAGAGCAGTCGCCCCTATTCGCCCTACCCAAGGGACAGCTCTGTCCCTAAGTAACCCATTCCAGTGCTTCAGCACTCTCCTAGTGAAATAGTTTTTCCTAATATCCAACCTAGACCTCCCCCACTGGAACTTGAGACCATTGCTCCTTGTTCTGTCATCTGCCACCACTGAGAACAGCCGAGCTCCATCCTATACTAGCACTAGAAAAGGTTCAGAAAAGGACAACTAAAATGATTAAGGGTTTGGAACGGATCCCATATGAGGAGAGATTAAAGAGGCTGAGACTCATAAATTCATGGTGGTTAAGTCCATTAATGGCTATTAGCCAGGACGAGTAAGGAATGGTGTCCCTAGCCTCTGTCTGTCAGAGGGTGGAGATGGATGGCAGGACAGAGATCACTTGATCATTGCCTGTTAGGTTCACTCCCTCTGGGGCACCTGGCATTGGCGATTGTCGGTAGACAGGATACTGGGCTAGATGAACCTTTGGTCTGACCCGGTACGGCCTTTCTTATGTTCTTATGTCCTTGGAAACCCCCTTCAGGTAGTTGAAGGCTGCTATCAAATCACCCCTCACTCTTCTCTTCTGCAGCCTAAATAAGCCCCGTTCCCTCAGCCTCTCCTCATAAGTCATGTGCCCCAGCCCCCTAATAATTTTCGTTGCCCTCCGCTGGACTCTCTCTCCAATTTGTCCACATCCTTTCTGTAGTGGGGGGGCCAAAACTGGACACAGTACTCCAGATGTGGCCTTACCAGTGCTGAATAGAGGGGAGTAATAACTTCCCTTGATCTGCTGGCTATGCTCCTACTAATGCAGCCCAATATGCCGTTAGCCTGCTTGGCAACAAGGGCACACTGTTGACTCATATCCAGCTTCTTGTCCACTGTAATCCCCAGATCCTTTTTCTGCAGAACTGCCACTTAGTCAGTCGGTCCCCAACCTGTAGCAGTGCATATAGCAAAGCCACTGTACTAAAGGCTGAAAACAAGAGCCTCGCTAATAACCTGCTAGGCCATTGAAAAAGCAGACAACCAATTGTATAGTATTCTCCCATAGGGAATTCTGAAACCCATTTTGATCTATCGGTTTCTATGGATGTATCAATGGAATAGTTCCTCTGCTCCAACAGGACATCAGGACAATAAGATAGTAAGAAAAGAAATAATTAAGAACAGAAGAGATTTGAGTGAAATTATTTGTAATTCTTTAATAGATAAAGAAAAAAATTATTAGGAATAAGAGCAAACAGAAACATAAATCTTACCCTCATTGGCAGATACAGGGGAAATACAACCTGGAAAAGCATGTTAAGGTATCTTTTACTATATCAAATAATTAACAACAATTTTCTGGCTATGAAAAATATTCTTTCTGTGCGAGGTGAACATGGCAGAGACTCAGTAAAAAGATCTCCTTAGTGGAGCAGCCAATTTTCAGAGGTATGATCTTTCCATGTCTCATCTGCCAACCTTTGAAGTAATCCTAGAACACCCATTTAATGCCATGGGCCATTCATGACTGACAGGACAACTGGTTTGTCTGTTG
Organism: Trachemys scripta elegans; assembly: GCF_013100865.1. NCBI lineage: Eukaryota > Metazoa > Chordata > Testudines > Emydidae > Trachemys > Trachemys scripta. The sequence goes on from NC_048299.1 coordinate 235,489,555, forward strand.
AAATCCAAAACAACTGGTTCATATTCCCCCAATTGGTTCACGCCCTTTTACACCCTCTCAGTGAACTTCAAAACTTAACTCTAACTCTAGCAGTGTTGTCAACCCTTGCGATTTTATCACGAGTCTTGTGATATTTGGTGTTCATATTAGCTTCCTCCCGACCACCTAGTTGTTGGGAATCTCAGCTTTTATTAAAAAAAAAAAAAAGTAAGTTTCTAGCCCTTATGACTACCGAAAAAACCTTTAAATTTGAAGCAAGTGCACACTAAAATCTCAGAAACCAGAAAGCAAACAATCCTCCCCCCACCTCATTAGTTTAAAAGAAACTCATGATTTTTAAGCCAACATCATGATTTTGGGGAGATCTCATTTATGATTTTTAAACTCTTGAAGTTGGTGATATGTCTACAAACTGGATTTGATTTAAATCAAAGCCCCGGTAATTGTGGAGATGTTGTTAAAGAATTGTTTAAAGACAGTGACTGGTAACAAATTGTTGCTTTTAATTTTATCAGGTTTTCCTGTTTGTATATTTGTTGGTGATTTTTCCTTATTAGCTAGCTAAAGTACACATAAAAATGCCTGATAACAAACAATGGAGGATATTTTCTGATAGGTTATTCACACCACCGTGTTCCTTTAGGATAATCTATGGCAAAGGTAGGGTTACCATTTGTCCGGATTCCCCCGGACATGTCCGGCTTTTTGAGCTAAAAATAGCGTCTGGGGGGAATTTGTAAATGTCCGGACTTCCCCCCCGCTGCAGAGCGTGTGCGGCTAACAGGGCAGCCGGCCTGATGGTGCCACTTACATGGGGCTCCGACAGCCAGAGAGAGCACGTCCTCCACCTCCCCTGCAGCAGAGATCACTCCCTCCCTCCCTGCATTCGCCTCCGGCAGTCTGGAGCTAATCCCCCACTGCTGCTCAGCGTGCCGGGACGGGACGAATGGCTCAGGCCGTTCCTGAGCAAGTTCACAGAGACATTAGGCGAAGGCCAACAACAAGGGGGTCAGGGGGTCGGAGAAGGGGCAGGGAGATTTTGGAGGGGGCAGTCAAGAGACGGGGGGGTCGGGAGTTCGGGGGGGGCTTTCTGGGGGTGGGGGTGTGGATAAGGTTTTGGGCAGTCAGGGTACAGGTAGGGGGTAGGGTCCTGGGGGGCAGTTGGGGGGAGGTCTAGGAGGGGGCAGTTAGGGGACAAGGAACAGGGAGGCTTAGGTAGGGGGTGGGGTCCTGGAGGGCAGTTAGGAGCAGGGGTCCCAGGAGGGGGCAGTCAGGGGACAAGGAGCGGGGGGGGGG